>NW_028257431.1:0-203032 GCF_982258835.1 Parasteatoda tepidariorum | reverse complement strand
ACCGTGCCGTTAGTTAACATAGAAAAATGTCTTTGAATTTTAAAAGCATTTTAGAACGCTTATTTCCTCATTTTAAGCTTCTCAGAACACTTTATTTCGCATAGGCATACATAGTAAACTTTAGGGTCACGCTGTGTACCCCCTAAATGACCTATAATTATTTCCCGTTTTAGGGAACAATATTACCTAGTAATATAATACCTGGTCCAATTTAAATATTATGGGTCAATATTAAGGTCTGATATCGCGCCTTGCGTTGGTTAACCATTGAAAGATGTCTTTGAATTTTTAAAGCATTTTAGAACGCTTATTTCTTCATTTTAAGCTTCTCAGAACATTCTATTTCGCATAGGCATACATAGTAAACTTTAGGGACACGCTGTGTACCCCCTAATTGAAATATAATTATTTCCTGTGGTAGGGTACACTATAACCCTGTAATATAATACGTGGTCCAATTTAAAAATTTTAGGTCAATATTAAGGTCCGATACCGTGCCGTTAGTTAACATAGAAAAGTGTCTTCGAATTTCCTCGTTTTAATGCACTATTTAAAATATACATAGTGTACCCCCTAATTGACCTATAATTATTTCCTGTGGTAGGGTACACTATTACCCTGTAATATAATACCTGGTCCAATTTAAATATTATGATTCAATATTAAGGTCTGATATTGCGCCTTGCGCTAGTTAACCATTGAAAGATGTCTTTGAAATTTAAAAGCATTTTAGAACGCTAATTTCTTCATTTTAAGCTTCTCAGAACACTCTATTTCGCATAGGCATACATAGTAAACTTTAGGGTCACGCTGTGTACCCCCTAATTGACCTATAATTATTTCCTGTGGTAGGGTACACTATTACCCTGTAATATAATACGTGGTCCAATTTAAAAATTATAGGTCAATATTAAGGTCCGATACCGTGCCGTTAGTTAACATAGATAAGAGTCTTCGAATTTCCTTGTTTTAATGCACTATTTAAAATATACATAGTGCACCCCCTAATTGACCTATAATTATTTCCTGTTGTAGGGTACACTATTACCCTGTAATATAATTCCTGGTCCAATTTAAATATTATGATTCAATATTAAGGTCTGATATTGCGCCTTGCGCTAGTTAACCATTGAAAGATGTCTTTGAAATTTAAAAGCATTTTAGAACGCATATTTCTTCATTTTAAGCTTCTCAGAACACTTTATTTCGCATAGGCATACATAGTAAACTTTAGGGTCACGCTGTGTACCCCCTAAGTGACCTATAATTATTTCCCGTGGTAGGGAACAATATTACCCTGTAATATAATACGTGGTCCAATTCAAAAATTATAGGTCAATATTAAGGTCCGATACCGTACCGTTAGTTAACATAGAAAAATGTCTTTGAATTTTTAAAGCATTTTAGAACGCTTATTTCCTCATTTTAAGCTTCTCAGAACTCTTTATTTCGCATAGGCATACATAGTAAACTTTAGTGTCACGCTGTGTACCCCCTAATTGACCTATAATTATTTCCTGTGGAAGGGTACACTATAACCCTGTAATATAATACGTGGTCCAATTTAAAAATTATAGGTCAATATTAAGGTCTGATATTGCGCCTTGCGTTAGCTAACCATTGAAAGATGTCTTTGAATTTTTAAAGCATTTTAGAACGCTTATTTCTTCATTTTAAGCTTCTCAGAACACTCGATTTCGCATAGGCATACATAGTAAACTTTAGGGTCACGCTGTGTACCCCCTAATTGACCTATAATTATTTTCCGTGGTAGGGTACACTATCACCCTGTAATATAATACGTGGCCCAATTTAAAAATTTTAGTTTAATATTAAGGTCCGATACCGTGCCGTTAGTTAACATAGAAAAGAGTCTTCGAATTTCCTTGTTTTAATGCACTATTTAAAATATACATAGTGCACCCCCTAATTGACCTATAATTATTTCCTGTTGTAGGGTACACTATTACCCTGTAATATAATACCTGGTCCAATTTAAATATTATGGTTCCATATTAAGGTCTGATATCGCGCCTTGCGTTAGTTAACCATTGAAAGATGTCTTTGAATTTTTAAAGCATTTTAGAACGCTAATTTCTTTATTTTAAGCTTCTCAGAACACTCGATTTCGCATAGGCATACATAGTAAACTTTAGGGTCACGCTGTGTACCCCCTAATTGACATATAATTATTTCCTGTGGTAGGGTACACTATAACCCTGTAATATAATACGTGGTCCAATTTAAAAATTATAGGTCAATAATAAGGTCTGATATTGCGCCTTGCGTTAGTTAACCATTGAAAGATGTCTTTGAAATTTTAAAGCATTTTAGAACGCTTATTTCTTCATTTTAAGCTTCTCAAAACATTTTATTTCGCGTAGGCATACATAGTAAAATTTAGGGTGACGCTGTGTACCCCCTAAATGACCTATAATTATTTCCTGTGGTAGGGTACACTATTACCCTGTAATATAATACGTGGTCCAATTTAAAAATTATAGGTGAATATTAAGTTCCGATACCGTGCCGTTAGTTAACATAGAAAAATGTCTTTGAATTTTAAAAGCATTTTAGAACGCTTATTTCCTCATTTTAAGCTTCTCAGAACACTTTATTTCGCATAGGCATACATAGTAAACTTTAGGGTCACGCTGTGTACCCCCTAAATGACCTATAATTATTTCCTGTGGTAGGGTACACTATAACCCTGTAATATAATACGTGGTCCAATTTAAAAATTATAGGTCAATATTAAGGTCCGATACCGTGCCGTTAGTTAACATAGGAAAATGTCTTTGAATTTTTAAAGCAATTTTTGAACGCTTATTTCCTCCTTTTAAGCTTCTCAGAGCACTTTATTTCGCATAGGCATATATAGTAAACTTTGGGGTCACTCTGTGTACCCCCTAATTGACCTATAATTATTTCCTGTGGTATGGTACACTATAACCCTGTAATATAATACGTGGTCCAATTTAAAAATTATAGGTCAATATTAAGGTCCGATACCGTTCCGTTAGTTAACATAGAAAAGTGTCTTCGTATTTCCTTGTTTTAATGCACTATTTAAAATATACATAGTGTACCCCCTAATTGACCTATAATTATTTCCTGTGGGAGGGTACACTATTACCCTGTAATATAATACCTGGTCCAATATAAATATTATCGGTCAATATTAAGGTCTGATATTGCGCCTTGCGTTAGTTAACCATTGAAAGATGTCTTTGAATTTTTAAAGCATTTTAGAACGCTTATTTCTTCATTTCAAGCATCTCAGAACACTCTATTTCGCATAGGCATACATAGTAAAATTTAGGGTCACGCTGTGTACCCCCTAAATGACCTATAATTATTTCCTGTGGTAGGGTACACTATAACCCTGTAGTATAATAGGTGGTTAAATTTAAAAATTATAGGTCAATATTAAGGTCCGATTCCGTGCCGTTAGTTAACATAGAAAAGTGTCTTCGAATTTCCTTGTTTTAATGCACTATTTAAAATATACATAGTGTACCCCCTAATTGACCTATAATTATTTCCTGTGGTAGGGTACACTATTACCCTGTAATATAATACCTGGTCCAATTTAAATATTATGGTTCCATATTAAGGTCTGATATCGCGCCTTGCGTTAGTTAACCATTGAAAGATGTCTTTGAATTTTTAAAGCATTTTAGAACGCTTATTTCCTCATTTTAAGCTTCTCAGAACACTTTATTTCGCATAGGCATACATAGTAAACTTTAGGGTCACGCTGTGTACCCCCTAAGAGACCTATAATTATTTCCCGTGGTAGGGAACAATATTACCCTGTAATATAATACGTGGTCCAATTTAAAAATTATAGGTCAATATTAAGGTCCGATACCGTACCGTTAATTAACATAGAAAAATGTCTTTGAATTTTTAAAGCATTTTAGAACGCTTATTTCCTCATTTTAAGCTTCTCAGAACACTTTATTTCACATAGGCATACATAGTAAACTTTAGGGTCACGCTGTGTACCCCCTAATTGACCTATAATTATTTCCTGTGGTAGGGTACACTATAACCCTGTAATATAATACGTGGTCCAATTTAAAAATTATAGGTCAATATTAAGGTCTGATATTGCGCCTTGCGTTAGTTAACCATTGAAAGATGTCTTTGAAATTTTAAAGCATTTTAGAACGCTTATTTCTTCATTGTAAGCTTCTCAAAACATTTTATTTCGCGTAGGCATACATAGTAAAATTTAGGGTGACGCTGTGTACCCCCTAAATGACCTATAATTATTTCCTGTGGTAGGGTACACTATTACCCTGTAATATAATACGTGGTCCAATTTAAAAATTATAGGTGAATATTAAGTTCCGATACCGTGCCGTTAGTTAACATAGAAAAATGTCTTTGAATTTTAAAAGCATTTTAGAACGCTTATTTCCTCATTTTAAGCTTCTCAGAACACTTTATTTCGCATAGGCATACATAGTAAACTTTAGGGTCACGCTGTGTACCCCCTAAATGACCTATAATTATTTCCCGTTTTAGGGAACAATATTACCTAGTAATATAATACCTGGTCCAATTTAAATATTATGGGTCAATATTAAGGTCTGATATCGCGCCTTGCGTTGGTTAACCATTGAAAGATGTCTTTGAATTTTTAAAGCATTTTAGAACGCTTATTTCTTCATTTTAAGCTTCTCAGAACATTCTATTTCGCATAGGCATACATAGTAAACTTTAGGGACACGCTGTGTACCCCCTAATTGAAATATAATTATTTCCTGTGGTAGGGTACACTATAACCCTGTAATATAATACGTGGTCCAATTTAAAAATTTTAGGTCAATATTAAGGTCCGATACCGTGCCGTTAGTTAACATAGAAAAGTGTCTTCGAATTTCCTCGTTTTAATGCACTATTTAAAATATACATAGTGTACCCCCTAATTGACCTATAATTATTTCCTGTGGTAGGGTACACTATTACCCTGTAATATAATACCTGGTCCAATTTAAATATTATGATTCAATATTAAGGTCTGATATTGCGCCTTGCGCTAGTTAACCATTGAAAGATGTCTTTGAAATTTAAAAGCATTTTAGAACGCTAATTTCTTCATTTTAAGCTTCTCAGAACACTCTATTTCGCATAGGCATACATAGTAAACTTTAGGGTCACGCTGTGTACCCCCTAATTGACCTATAATTATTTCCTGTGGTAGGGTACACTATTACCCTGTAATATAATAAGTGGTCCAATTTAAAAATTATAGGTCAATATTAAGGTCTGATATTGCGCCTTGTGTTAGTTAACCATTGAAAGATGTCTTTGAATTTTTAAAGCATTTTAGAACGCTTATTTCTTCATTTTAAGCTTCTCTGAACACTCTATTTCGCATAGGCATACATAGTAAACTTTAGGGTCACGCTGTGTACCCCCTAATTGACCAATAATTATTTCCTGTGGTAGGGTACACTATTACCCTGTAATATAATACGTGGTCCAATTTAAAAATTATAGGTCAATATTAAGGTCCGATACCGTGCCGTTAGTTAACATAGATAAGAGTCTTCGAATTTCCTTGTTTTAATGCACTATTTAAAATATACATAGTGCACCCCCTAATTGACCTATAATTATTTCCTGTTGTAGGGTTACACTATTACCCTGTAATATAATACCTGGTCCAATTTAAATATTATAGTTCCATATTAAGGTCTGATATCGCGCCTTGCGTTAGTTAACCATTGAAAGATGTCTTTGAATTTTTAAAGCATTTTAGAACGCTAATTTCTTCATTTTAAGCTTCTCAGAACACTCGATTTCGCATAGGCATACATAGTAAACTTTAGGGTCACGCTGTGAACCCCCTAATTGACATATAATTATTTCCTGTGGTAGGGTACACTATAACCCTGTAATATAATACGTTGTCCAATTTAAAAATTATAGGTCAATATTAAGGTCCGATACCGTACCGTTAGTTAACATAGAAAAATGTCTTTGAATTTTTAAAGCATTTTAGAACGCTTATTTCTTCATTTTAAGCTTCTCAGAACACTTTATTTCGCATAGGCATACATAGTAAACTTTAGGGTCACGCTGTGTACCCCCTAATTGACCTATAATTATTTCCTGTGGTAGGGTACACTATAACCCTGTAATATAATACGTGGTCCAATTTAAAAATTATAGGTCAATATTAAGGTCTGATATTGCGCCTTGCGTTAGTTAACCATTGAAAGATGTCTTTGAAATTTTAAAGCATTTTAGAACGCTTATTTCTTCATTTTAAGCTTCTCAAAACATTTTATTTCGCGTAGGCATACATAGTAAAATTTAGGGTGACGCTGTGTACCCCCTAAATGACCTATAATTATTTCCTGTGGTAGGGTACACTATTACCCTGTAATATAATACGTGGTCCAATTTAAAAATTACTGGTCAATATTAAGTTCCGATACCGTGCCGTTAGTTAACATAGAAAAATGTCTTTGAATTTTTAAAGCATTTTAGAACGCTTATTTCCTCATTTTAAGCTTCTCAGAACACTCTATTTCGCATAGGCATACATAGTAAACTTTAGGGTCACGCTGTGTACCCCCTAATTGACCTATAATTATTTTCCGTGGTAGGGTACACTATCACCCTGTAATATAATACGTGGCCCAATTTAAAAATTTTAGTTTAATATTAAGGTCCGATACCGTGCCGTTAGTTAACATAGAAAAGAGTCTTCGAATTTCCTTGTTTTAATGCACTATTTAAAATATACATAGTGCACCCCCTAATTGACCTATAATTATTTCCTGTTGTAGGGTACACTATTACCCTGTAATATAATACCTGGTCCAATTTAAATATTATGGTTCCATATTAAGGTCTGATATCGCGCCTTGCGTTAGTTAACCATTGAAAGATGTCTTTGAATTTTTAAAGCATTTTAGAACGCTAATTTCTTTATTTTAAGCTTCTCAGAACACTCGATTTCGCATAGGCATACATAGTAAACTTTAGGGTCACGCTGTGTACCCCCTAATTGACATATAATTATTTCCTGTGGTAGGGTACACTATAACCCTGTAATATAATACGTGGTCCAATTTAAAAATTATAGGTCAATAATAAGGTCTGATATTGCGCCTTGCGTTAGTTAACCATTGAAAGATGTCTTTGAAATTTTAAAGCATTTTAGAACGCTTATTTCTTCATTTTAAGCTTCTCAAAACATTTTATTTCGCGTAGGCATACATAGTAAAATTTAGGGTGACGCTGTGTACCCCCTAAATGACCTATACTTATTTCCTGTGGTAGGGTACACTATTACCCTGTAATATAATACGTGGTCCAATTTAAAAATTATAGGTGAATATTAAGTTCCGATACCGTGCCGTTAGTTAACATAGAAAAATGTCTTTGAATTTTAAAAGCATTTTAGAACGCTTATTTCCTCATTTTAAGCTTCTCAGAACACTTTATTTCGCATAGGCATACATAGTAAACTTTAGGGTCACGCTGTGTACCCCCTAAATGACCTATAATTATTTCCTGTGGTAGGGTACACTATAACCCTGTAATATAATACGTGGTCCAATTTAAAAATTATAGGTCAATATTAAGGTCCGATACCGTGCCGTTAGTTAACATAGGAAAATGTCTTTGAATTTTTAAAGCAATTTTTGAACGCTTATTTCCTCCTTTTAAGCTTGTCAGAGCACTTTATTTCGCATAGGCATATATAGTAAACTTTGGGGTCACTCTGTGTACCCCCTAATTGACCTATAATTATTTCCTGTGGTATGGTACACTATAACCCTGTAATATAATACGTGGTCCAATTTAAAAATTATAGGTCAATATTAAGGTCCGATACCGTTCCGTTAGTTAACATAGAAAAGTGTCTTCGTATTTCCTTGTTTTAATGCACTATTTAAAATATACATAGTGTACCCCCTAATTGACCTATAATTATTTCCTGTGGGAGGGTACACTATTACCCTGTAATATAATACCTGGTCCAATATAAATATTATCGGTCAATATTAAGGTCTGATATTGCGCCTTGCGTTAGTTAACCATTGAAAGATGTCTTTGAATTTTTAAAGCATTTTAGAACGCTTATTTCCTCATTTTAAGCTTCTCAGAACACTTTATTTCGCATAGGCATACATAGTAAACTTTAGGGTCACGCTGTGTACCCCCTAAGAGACCTATAATTATTTCCCGTGGTAGGGAACAATATTACCCTGTAATATAATACGTGGTCCAATTTAAAAATTATAGGTCAATATTAAGGTCCGATACCGTACCGTTAATTAACATAGAAAAATGTCTTTGAATTTTTAAAGCATTTTAGAACGCTTATTTCCTCATTTTAAGCTTCTCAGAACACTTTATTTCACATAGGCATACATAGTAAACTTTAGGGTCACGCTGTGTACCCCCTAATTGACCTATAATTATTTCCTGTGGTAGGGTACACTATAACCCTGTAATATAATACGTGGTCCAATTTAAAAATTATAGGTCAATATTAAGGTCTGATATTGCGCCTTGCGTTAGTTAACCATTGAAAGATGTCTTTGAAATTTTAAAGCATTTTAGAACGCTTATTTCTTCATTTTAAGCTTCTCAAAACATTTTATTTCGCGTAGGCATACATAGTAAAATTTAGGGTGACGCTGTGTACCCCCTAAATGACCTATAATTATTTCCTGTGGTAGGGTACACTATTACCCTGTAATATAATACGTGGTCCAATTTAAAAATTATAGGTGAATATTAAGTTCCGATACCGTGCCGTTAGTTAACATAGAAAAATGTCTTTGAATTTTAAAAGCATTTTAGAACGCTTATTTCCTCATTTTAAGCTTCTCAGAACACTTTATTTCGCATAGGCATACATAGTTAACTTTAGGGTCACGCTGTGTACCCCCTAAATGACCTATAATTATTTCCCGTTTTAGGGAACAATATTACCTAGTAATATAATACCTGGTCCAATTTAAATATTATGGGTCAATATTAAGGTCTGATATCGCGCCTTGCGTTGGTTAACCATTGAAAGATGTCTTTGAATTTTTAAAGCATTTTAGAACGCTTATTTCTTCATTTTAAGCTTCTCAGAACATTCTATTTCGCATAGGCATACATAGTAAACTTTAGGGACACGCTGTGTACCCCCTAATTGAAATATAATTATTTCCTGTGGTAGGGTACACTATAACCCTGTAATATAATACGTGGTCCAATTTAAAAATTTTAGGTCAATATTAAGGTCCGATACCGTGCCGTTAGTTAACATAGAAAAGTGTCTTCGAATTTCCTCGTTTTAATGCACTATTTAAAATATACATAGTGTACCCCCTAATTGACCTATAATTATTTCCTGTGGTAGGGTACACTATTACCCTGTAATATAATACCTGGTCCAATTTAAATATTATGATTCAATATTAAGGTCTGATATTGCGCCTTGCGCTAGTTAACCATTGAAAGATGTCTTTGAAATTTAAAAGCATTTTAGAACGCTAATTTCTTCATTTTAAGCTTCTCAGAACACTCTATTTCGCATAGGCATACATAGTAAACTTTAGGGTCACGCTGTGTACCCCCTAATTGACCTATAATTATTTCCTGTGGTAGGGTACACTATTACCCTGTAATATAATAAGTGGTCCAATTTAAAAATTATAGGTCAATATTAAGGTCTGATATTGCGCCTTGTGTTAGTTAACCATTGAAAGATGTCTTTGAATTTTTAAAGCATTTTAGAACGCTTATTTCTTCATTTTAAGCTTCTCTGAACACTCTATTTCGCATAGGCATACATAGTAAACTTTAGGGTCACACTGTGTACCCCCTAATTGACCAATAATTATTTCCTGTGGTAGGGTACACTATTACCCTGTAATATAATACGTGGATCAATTTAAAAATTATAGGTCAATATTAAGGTCCGATACCGTGCCGTTAGTTAACATAGATAAGAGTCTTCGAATTTCCTTGTTTTAATGCACTATTTAAAATATACATAGTGCACCCCCTAATTGACCTATAATTATTTCCTGTTGTAGGGTACACTATTACCCTGTAATATAATACCTGGTCCAATTTAAATATTATAGTTCCATATTAAGGTCTGATATCGCGCCTTGCGTTAGTTAACCATTGAAAGATGTCTTTGAATTTTTAAAGCATTTTAGAACGCTAATTTCTTCATTTTAAGCTTCTCAGAACACTCGATTTCGCATAGGCATACATAGTAAACTTTAGGGTCACGCTGTGTACCCCCTAATTGACATATAATTATTTCCTGTGGTAGGGTACACTATAACCCTGTAATATAATACGTGGTCCAATTTAAAAATTATAGGTCAAAAATAAGGTCCGATACCGTGCCGGTAGTTAACATAGAAAAGTGTCTTCGAATTTCCTTGTTTTAATGCACTATTTAAAATATACATAGTGTACCCCCTAATTGATCTATAATGATTTCCTGTGGTAGGGTACACTATTACCCAGTAATATAATACCTGGTCCAATTTAAATATTATGGTTCCATATTAAGGTCTGATATCGCGCCTTGCGTTAGTTAACCATTGAAAGATGTCTTTGAATTTTTAAAGCATTTTAGAACGCTTATTTCCTCATTTTAAGCTTCTCAGAACACTTTATTTCACATAGGCATACATAGTAAACTTTAGGGTCACGCTGTGTACCCCCTAATTGTCCTATAATAATTTCCTGTGGTAGGGTACACTAGAACCCTGTAATATAATACGTGGTCCAATTCAAAAATTATAGGTCAATATTAAGGTCCGATACCGTACCGTTAGTTAACATAGAAAAATGTCTTTGAATTTTTAAAGCATTTTAGAACGCTTATTTCCTCATTTTAAGCTTCTCAGAACTCTTTATTTCGCATAGGCATACATAGTAAACTTTAGTGTCACGCTGTGTACCCCCTAATTGACCTATAATTATTTCCTGTGGAAGGGAACACTATAACCCTGTAATATAATACGTGGTCCAATTTAAAAATTATAGGTCAATATTAAGGTCTGATATTGCGCCTTGCGTTAGCTAACCATTGAAAGATGTCTTTGAATTTTTAAAGCATTTTAGAACGCTTATTTCTTCATTTTAAGCTTCTCAGAACACTCTATTTCGCATAGGCATACATAGTAAACTTTAGGGTCACGCTGTGTACCCCCTAATTGACCTATAATTATTTCCTGTGGTAGGGTACACTATTACCCTGTAATATAATAAGTGGTCCAATTTAAAAATTATAGGTCAATATTAAGGTCTGATATTGCGCCTTGCGTTAGTTAACCATTGAAAGATGTCTTTGAAATTTTAAAGCATTTTAGAACGCTTATTTCTTCATTTTAAGCTTCTCAAAACATTTTATTTCGCGTAGGCATACATAGTAAAATTTAGGGTGACGCTGTGTACCCCCTAAATGACCTATAATTATTTCCTGTGGTAGGGTACACTATTACCCTGTAATATAATACGTGGTCCAATTTAAAAATTATAGGTGAATATTAAGTTCCGATACCGTGCCGTTAGTTAACATAGAAAAATGTCTTTGAATTTTAAAAGCATTTTAGAACGCTTATTTCCTCATTTTAAGCTTCTCAGAACACTTTATTTCGCATAGGCATACATAGTAAACTTTAGGGTCACGCTGTGTACCCCCTAAATGACCTATAATTATTTCCCGTTTTAGGGAACAATATTACCTAGTAATATAATACCTGGTCCAATTTAAATATTATGGGTCAATATTAAGGTCTGATATCGCGCCTTGCGTTGGTTAACCATTGAAAGATGTCTTTGAATTTTTAAAGCATTTTAGAACGCTTATTTCTTCATTTTAAGCTTCTCAGAACATTCTATTTCGCATAGGCATACATAGTAAACTTTAGGGACACGCTCTGTACCCCCTAATTGAAATATAATTATTTCCTGTGGTAGGGTACACTATAACCCTGTAATATAATACGTGGTCCAATTTAAAAATTTTAGGTCAATATTAAGGTCCGATACCGTGCCGTTAGTTAACATAGAAAAGTGTCTTCGAATTTCCTCGTTTTAATGCACTATTTAAAATATACATAGTGTACCCCCTAATTGACCTATAATTATTTCCTGTGGTAGGGTACACTATTACCCTGTAATATAATACCTGGTCCAATTTAAATATTATGATTCAATATTAAGGTCTGATATTGCGCCTTGCGCTAGTTAACCATTGAAAGATGTCTTTGAAATTTAAAAGCATTTTAGAACGCTAATTTCTTCATTTTAAGCTTCTCAGAACACTCTATTTCGCATAGGCATACATAGTAAACTTTAGGGTCACGCTGTGTACCCCCTAATTGACCTATAATTATTTCCTGTGGTAGGGTACACTATTACCCTGTAATATAATACGTGGTCCAATTTAAAAATTATAGGTCAATATTAAGGTCCGATACCGTGCCGTTAGTTAACATAGATAAGAGTCTTCGAATTTCCTTGTTTTAATGCACTATTTAAAATATACATAGTGCACCCCCTAATTGACCTATAATTATTTCCTGTTGTAGGGTACACTATTACCCTGTAATATAATACCTGGTCCAATTTAAATATTATAGTTCCATATTAAGGTCTGATATCGCGCCTTGCGTTAGTTAACCATTGAAAGATGTCTTTGAATTTTTAAAGCATTTTAGAACGCTAATTTCTTCATTTTAAGCTTCTCAGAACACTCGATTTCGCATAGGCATACATAGTAAACTTTAGGGTCACGCTGTGTACCCCCTAATTGACATATAATTATTTCCTGTGGTAGGGTACACTATAACCCTGTAATATAATACGTGGTCCAATTTAAAAATTATAGGTCAATAATAAGGTCCGATACCGTGCCGGTAGTTAACATAGAAAAGTGTCTTCGAATTTCCTTGTTTTAATGCACTATTTAAAATATACATAGTGTACCCCCTAATTGATCTATAATTATTTCCTGTGGTAGGGTACACTATTACCCTGTAATATAATACCTGGTCCAATTTAAATATTATGGTTCCATATTAAGGTCTGATATCGCGCCTTGCGTTAGTTAACCATTGAAAGATGTCTTTGAATTTTTAAAGCATTTTAGAACGCTTATTTCTTCATTTTAAGCTTCTCAGAACACTCTATTTCGCATAGGCATACATAGTAAACTTTAGGGTCACGCTGTGTACCCCCTAAGTGACCTATAATTATTTCCCGTGGTAGGGAACAATATTACCCTGTAATATATTACGTGGTCCAATTTAAAAATTATAGGTCAATATTAAGGTCCGATACCGTACCGTTAGTTAACATAGAAAAATGTCTTTGAATTTTTAAAGCATTTTAGAACGCTTATTTCCTCATTTTAAGCTTCTCAGAACACTTTATTTTGCATAGGAATACATAGTAAACTTTAGGGTCACGCTGTGTACCCCCTATTTGACCTATAATTATTTCCTGTGGTAGGGTACACTATTACCCTGTAATATAATACGTGGTCCAATTTAAAAATTATAGGTCAATATTAAGTTCCGATACCGTGCCGTTAGTTTACATAGAAAAATGTCTTTGAATTTTTAAAGCATTTTAGAACGCTTATTTCCTCATTTTAAGCTTCTCAGAACACTTTATTTCGCATAGGCATACATAGTGAACTTTAGGGTCACGCTGTGTACCCCCTAATTGACCTATAATAATTTCCTGTGGTAGGGTACACTATAACCCTGTAATATAATACGTGGTCCAATTTAAAAATTATAGGTCAATATTAAGGTCCGATACCGTACCGTTAGTTAACATAGAAAAATGTCTTTGAATTTTTAAACCATTTTAAAACGTTTATTTCCTCATTTTAAGCTTCTCAGAACACTTTATTTCGCATAGGCATACATAGTGAACTTTAGGGTCACGCTGTGTACCCCCTAATTGACCTATAATAATTTCCTGTGGTAGGGTACACTATAACCCTGTAATATAATACGTGGTCCAATTTAAAAATTATAGGTCAATATTAAGGCCCGATTCCGTGCCGTTAGTTAACATAGAAAAGTGTCTTCGAATTTCCTTGTTTTAATGCACTATTTAAAATATACATAGTGTACCCCCTAATTGACCTATAATTATTTCCTGTGGTAGGGTACACTATTACCCTGTAATATAATACCTGGTCCAATTTAAATATTATGGGTCAATATTAAGGTCTGATATTGCGCCTTGCGTTAGTTAACCATTGAAAGATGTCTTTGATTTTTTAAAGCATTTTAGAACGCTTATTTCTTCATTTTAAGCTTCTCAGAACATTCTATTTCGCATAGGCATACATAGTAAACTTTAGGGACACGCTGTGTACCCCCTAATTGAAATATAATTATTTCCTGTGGTAGGGTACACTATAACCCTGTAATATAATACGTGGTCCAATTTAAAAATTATAGGTCAATATTAAGGTCCGATACCGTGCCGTTAGTTAACATAGAAAAGAGTCTTCGAATTTCCTTGTTTTAAGGCACTATTTAATATATACATAGTGTACCCCCTAATTGACCTATAATTATTTCCTGTTGTAGGGTACACTATTACCCTGTAATATAATACCTGGTCCAATTTAAATATTATGGGTCAATATTAAGGTCCGATACCGTGCCGTTAGTTAACATAGAAAAATGTCTTTGAATTTTTAAAGCATTTTAGAACGCTTATTTTCTTATTTTAAGCTTCTCAGAACACTTTATTTCGCATAGGCATACATAGTAACCTTTAGGGTCACGCTGTGTACCCCCTAATTGACCTATAATTATTTCCTGTGGTAGAGTTCACTATCACCCTGAAATATAATACGTGGTCCAATTTAAAAATTTTAGGTCAATATTAAGGTCCGATACCGTGCCGTTAGTTAACATAGAAAAGTGTCTTCGAATTTCCTTGTTTTATTGCACGATTTAAAATATACATAGTGTACCCCCTAATTGACCTATAATTATTTCCTGTGGTACGGTACTTCATTACCCTGTAATATAATACCTGGTCCAATTTAAATATTATGGGTCAATATTAAGGTCTGATATTGCGCCTTGCGTTAGTTTACCATTGAAAGATGTCTTTGAATTTTTAAAGCATTTTAGAACGCTTATTTCTTCATTTTAAGTTTCTCAGAACACTTTATTTCGCATAGGCATACATAGTAAACTTTAGGGTCACGCTCTGTACTCCCTAAGTGACCTATAATTATTTCCCGTGGTAGGGAACAATATTACCCTGTAATATAATACGTGGTCCAATTTAAAAATTATAGGTCAATATTAAGGTCCGATACCGTGCCGTTAGTTAACATAGAAAAGTGTCTTCGAATTTCCTTGTTTTAATGCACTATTTAAAATATACATGGTGTAACCCCTAATTGACCTATAATTATTTCCTGTGGTAGGGTACACTATTACCCTGTAATATAATACCTGGTCCAATTTAAATATTATGGGTCAATATTAAGGTCCGATACCGTGCCGTTAGTTAACATAGAAAAATGTCTTTGAATTTTTAAAGCATTTTAGAACGCTTATTTTCTTATTTTAAGCTTCTCAGAACACTTTATTTCGCATAGGCATACATAGTAACCTTTAGGGTCACGCTGTGTACCCCCTAATTGACCTATAATTATTTCCTGTGGTAGAGTTCACTATCACCCTGAAATATAATACGTGGTCCAATTTAAAAATTTTAGGTCAATATTAAGGTCCGATACCGTGCCGTTAGTTAACATAGAAAAGTGTCTTCGAATTTCCTTGTTTTAATGCACTATTTAAAATATACATGGTGTAACCCCTAATTGACCTATAATTATTTCCTGTGGTAGGGTACACTATTACCCTGTAATATAATACATGGTCCAATTTAAATATTATGGGTCAATATTAAGGTCTGATATTGCGCCTTGCGTTAGTTAACCATTTAAAGATGTCTTTGAATTTTTAAAGCATTTTAGAAAGCTTATTTCTTCATTTTAAGCTTCTCAGAACACTTTATTTCGCATAGGCATACATAGTAAACTTTAGGGTCACGCTGTGTACCCCCTAATTGACATATAATTATTTCCTGTGGTAGGGTAAACTATAACCCTGTAATATAATACGTGGTCCAATTTAAAAATTATAGGTCAATATTAAGGTCCGATACCGTGCCGTTAGTTAACACAGAAAAGTGTCTTCGAATTTCCTTGTTTTTATGCACTATTTAAAATATACATAGTGGGCTCCCTTATTGACCTATAATTATTTCCTGTGGTAGGGTACACTATTACCCTGTAATATAATACCTGGGCCAATTTAAATATTATGAGTCAATATTAAGGTCTGATATTGCGCCTTGCGTTAGTTAACCATTGAAAGATGTCTTTGAATTTTTAAAGCATTTTAGAACGCTTATTTCTTCATTTTAAGCTTCTCAGAACACTTTATTTCGCATAGGCATACATAGTAAACTTTAGGGTCACGCTGTGTACCCCCTAAGTGACCTATAATTATTTCCCGTGGTAGGGAACAATATTACCCTGTAATATATTACGTGGTCCAATTTAAAAATTATAGGTCAATATTAAGGTCCGATACCGTACCGTTAGTTAACATAGAAAAATGTCTTTGAATTTTTAAAGCATTTTAGAACGCTTATTTCCTCATTTTAAGCTTCTCAGAACACTTTATTTTGCATAGGAATACATAGTAAACTTTAGGGTCACGCTGTGTACCCCCTATTTGACCTATAATTATTTCCTGTGGTAGGGTACACTATAACCCTGTAATATAATACGTGGTTCAATTTAAAAATTATAGGTCAATATTAAGGTCCGATACCGTGCCGTTAGTTAACACAGAAAAGTGTCTTCGAATTTCCTTGTTTTTATGCACTATTTAAAATATACATAGTGGGCTCCCTTATTGACCTATAATTATTTCCCGTGGTAGGGAACAATATTATCCTGTAATATATTACGTGGTCCAATTTAAAAATTATAGGTCAATATTAAGGTCCAATACCGTACCGTTAGTTAACATAGAAAAGTGTCTTCGAATTTCCTTGCTTTAATGCACTATTTAAAATATACATAGTGTACCCCCTAATTGAAATATAATTATTTCCTGAGGTAGGGTACACTATTACCCTATAATATAATACCTGGTCCAATTTAAATATTATGGGTCAATATTAAGGTCTGATATTGCGCCTTCCGTTAGTTAACCATTGAAAGATGTCTTTGAATTTTTAAAGCATTTTAGAACGCTTATTTCTTCATTTTAAGCTTCTCAGAACACTCTATTTCGCATAGGCATACATAGTAAACTTTAGGGTCACGCTGTGTACCCCCTAATTGATATATAATTATTTCCAGTGGTAGGGTACACTATTACCCTGTAATATAATACGTGGTCCAATTTAAAAATTATAGGTCAATATTAAGGTCCGATACCGTGCCGTTAGTTAACATAGAATAGTGTCTTCGTATTTCCTTGTTTTAATGCACTATTTAAAATATACATAGTGTACCCCCTAATTGACCTATAATTATTTCCTGTGGTAGGGTACACTATTACCCTGTAATATAATACCTGGTCCAATTTAAATATTATGGGTCAATAATAAGGTCTGATATTGCGCCTTGCGTTAGTTAACCATTGAATGATGTCTTTGAATTTTTAAAGCATTTTAGAACGCTTATTTCTTCATTTTAAGCTTCTCAGAACACTCTATTTCGCATAGGCATACATAGTAAACTTTAGGGTCACGCTGTGTAAAGCACTGACGTGTAGTAGTAGGGCAGTGAAGAGTCCTATATTTTGTTCCACCGCAACGGGGTAAAAAAGCCACGCACGTGTCGCAGTAGGGCCGTGGAGTGTCCGCCATCTTTCGCCACTGATTAGAGCGGAAACCGAACTGTGGAGTAAAGGCACTGGCGTGTCGTAGTCGGGCAGTGTAGAGTACGCCATTTTGGGCCACTGCAACGCTGCACTTTAGCAGCGCACGTGCCGCTGAAGGGCCATGGAGTGTCCGACATCTTTTTCCATTAGTTAGAGTGGAAGCCGAACTGAGGAGAAAAGGCACAGGCGTGCAGTAGTAGGGCAGTGTAGTATCCTGTCATTTTGGCCACCACTACGCAGCACTACAGCCGCGGACGTGCCGCAGTAGGGCCATAGACTGTCCGCCATCTTTAGCCACTGATTTAAGCGGAAGCCCTACTGAGGAGTAAAGGAACAGTAGGGCAGTGTAGAGTCCGAAATTTTGGGGCAACGCAACGCGACACTACAGCCGCGCGCTTGCCGCAGTAGGGCCATGGAGGGTCCGCCATATTTGGCCTCTGATTTAAGCGGAAGCGCAACTGAGAACTTAAGTCTTTGGTAGAGTCTAGTAGGGCAGTGTAGTGTCCACCATTTCGGGCCACCGCAACGCGGCACAACAGCCTATTACGTGCCGCAGTAGGGCCGTGGAGTGTCCTCCATTTTTGGCCACTGATTAGAGCGGAAGCCGAACTGAGGAGTAAAGGCACTGGCGTGTCGTAGTCGGACAGTGTTGCGTCCGACATGTTGGGCCACTGCAACGCGGCACTACAGCCGTGCAAGTGCCGCATTAGGGCCGGGGAGTGTTCGCCATCTTTGGTCCCGGATAAGAGCGGAAGCCCTGCTCAGGAGTAAAGGCACTGGCGTGTCGTAGTAGGGCAGTGTAGAGTCCTATATTTTGTTCCACCGCAACGGGGCAATAAAGCCACGCACGTGTCGCAGTAGGGCCGTGGAGTGTCCGCCATCTTTGGCCACTGATTAGAGCGGAAGCCGAACTGTGGAGTAAAGGCACTGGCGTGTAGTAGTAGGGCAATGAAGAGTCCTATATTTTGTTCCACCGCAACGGGGCAATAAAGCCACGCACGTGTCGCAGTAGGGCCGTGGAGTGTCCGCCATCTTTGGCCACTGATTAGAGCGGAAGCCGAACTGTGGAGTAAAGGCACTGGCGTGTCGTAGTCGGGCAGTGTGGAGTACGCCATTTTGGGCCACTGCAACGCGGCACTTTAGCAGCGCACGTGCCGCTGAAGGGCCATGGAGTGTCCGACATCTTTTTCCATTAGTTAGAGTGGAAGCAGAACTGAGGAGAAAAGGCACTGGCGTGTAGTAGTATGGCAGTGTAGTATCGTGTCATTTTGGCCACCACTACGCAGCACTACAGCCGCGGACGTGCCGCAGTAGGGCTATAGACTGTCCGCCATCTTTAGCCACTGATTTAAGCGGAAGCCCTACTGAGGAGTAAAGGAACAGGCGTGTCGTAGTAGGGCAGTGTAGAGTCCGATATTTTGGGGCAACGCAACGCGACACTACAGCCGCGGACGTGACGCAGTAAGGCTATAGACTGTCCGCCATCTTTGGCCATTAATTAGAGCGGAAGCAGAACTGAGGAGTAAAGGCACTGACGTGTAGTAGTAGGGCAGTGTAGAGTCCGATATTTTGGGGCAACGCAACGCGACACTACAGCCTCGCGCTTGCCGCAGTAGGGTCAAGAAGGGGCCGCCATATTTGGGAGCTGATTAAACCGGAAGCGCAATTGAGAACTTAAGTCTTTGGTAGAGTCTAGAAGGGCAGTGCAGTGTCCGCCTTTTTGGGCCACCGCAACGCGGCACTACAGCTACGCACGTGCAGCAGTAGGGCCGTGGAGTGTCCGCCATTTTTGGCCACTAATTAGAGTGGAAGCCGAACTGAAGAGTAAAGGCACAGGCGTGTAGTAGAAGGACAGTGTATAGTCCGATATTTTGGGCCACCGCAACGCGGCACTTCAGCAGCGCACGTGCCGCTGAAGGGCCATGGAGTGTCCGACATCTTTTTCCACTATTTAGAGCGGAAGCCGAACTGAGGAGAAAAGGCAACTGGCGTGTAGTAGTAGGGCAGTGCAGTGTCCGCCCTTTTGGGCCATCGCAACACGGCACTACAGCCGTGCACGCGCCGAAGTAGGGCTATGGACTGTCCGCCATTTTTGGCCACTAATTAGAGTGGAAGCCGAACTGAAGAGTAAAGGCACAGGCGTGTAGTAGAAGGACAGTGTATAGTTCGATATTTTGGGCCACCGCAACGCGGCACTACAGTCGCGGACGAGCTGCTGTTGGGCTATGGAGTGTCCGCCATATTTGGCCACAGATTAAAGCGGAAGCGCAACTGAGAATTAAGTCTTTGGTAGAGTCTAGCAGGACAGTGTTGTGTCCGCCATTTTGGCCACCGCAACGCGGCCCTACAGCCACGCACGTGCCACAGTTGGGCCGTGGAGTATCCGCCATCTTTGGCCACGGATTGTAGTGGAAGCTTAACTGAGGAGTAAAGGCACTCGCGTGTCACAGTAAGGCAGTGTAGAGTCCGCCATTTTTTGGCACTGCAACGCGACACTATAGTCGCGGACGTGCCGCAGTAGGGCTATAGACTGTCCGCCATCTTTAGCCACTGATTAGAGCATAAGCCGAACTGAGGAGTAAGGCACGGGCGTATCGAAGTCGGGCAGTGTAGCGTCCGACTTGTTGGGCCACTGCAACGCGGCACTACAGCCGTGCACGTGCCGCAGTAGGTCCGGGGAGCGTTCGCCCATCTTTTGGAAACTGATTTGAGCTGAATCCCAACTGAGCAGTAAAGGCACTGCATGTCGTAGAAGGTAGTGTAGAGTCCGACATTTTGGGGCCACTGCAACGTGGCACTACAGCCACGCACGTGCCGCAGAAGGGCCGTGGAGTGTCCGCCATCTTTATCTACTGATTAGAGCGGAATCCCAACTGAGGAGTAAAGGCACTGGCGTGCCGTAGTAAGCCAGTTGTAGAGTCCGACATTTTGGGCCACTGCAACGTGGCACTACTGCCACACACGTGCCGCAGTAGGGCAATAGACCGTCCGCCATCGTTAGACACTGATTAGAGCAGAAGCCGAACTGAGGAGTAAAGGCACAGGCGTGTCGTAGTCGGGCAGTGTAGCGTCCGACATGTTGGGGCCACCGCAACGCGGCTATAAAGCCACGCACGTGCCGCAGAAGGGCCATGGAGGGTCCGCCATATTTGATCATAGATTAAAGCGGAAGCGCAACTGAGAACTTAAGTTTATGGTACAGTCTAGTAGGGTAGTGTTGTGTCCACCATTTTGGGCCACCGCAACGCAGCACTACAGCCACGCGCGCGCCGAAGTAGTGCCGGGGAGTGTTCGCCACCTTTGGTCCCGGATAAGAGCGGAAGCCCTGCTGAGAGTAAAGGCAACTGCCGTGTCGTAGTAAGGCAGTGTAGAGTCCGCCATTTTGAGGCAACGCAACGCGACACTACAGCCACGGACGTGCCGCAGTAGGGCTATAGACTGTCCGCCATCTATTGGCCATTAATTAGAGCGGAAGCCGAACTGAGGAGTAAAAGCACTGACCGTGTAGTAGTAGGGCAGTGAAGAGTCCTATATTTTGTTCCACCGCAACGGGGCAATAAAGCCACGCACGTGTCAGTAGGGCCGTGGAGTGTCCGCCATCTTTGGCCACTGATTAGAGCGGAAGCCGAACTGTGGAGTAAAGGCACTGGCGTGTCGTAGTCGGGCAGTGTAGAGTACGCCATTTTGGGCCACTGCAACGCGTTACTTTAGCAGCGCACGCGCCGCTGAAGGGCCATGGAGTGTCCGACATCTTTTTCCATTAGTTAGAGTGGAAGCCGAACTGAGGAGGAAAAAGGCACAGGCGTGCAGTAGTAGGGCAGTGTAGTATCCTGTCATTTTGGCCACCACTACGCAGCACTACAGCCGCGGACGTGCCGCAGTAGGGCTATAGACTGTCTGCCATCTTTAGCCACTGATTTAAGCGGAAGCCCTACTGAGGAGTAAAGGAACAGGCGTATCGTAGTAGGGCAGTGTAGAGTCCGATATTTTGGGGCAACGCAAAGCGACACTACAGCCGCGCGCTTGGCGCAATAGGGTCATGGAGGGTCCGCCATATTTGGCCTCTGATTTAAGCGGAAGCGCATTTGAGAACTTAAGTCTTTGGTAGAGTCTAGTAGGGCAGTGTGGTGTCCGCCATTTCGGGCCACCGCAACGCGGCACAACAGCCTATTACGTGCCGCAGTAGGGCCGTGGAGTGTCCGCCATTTTTGACCACTGATTAGAGCGGAAGCCGAACTGAGGAGTAAACGCACTGGCGTGTCGTAGTCGGACAGTGTTCCGTCCGACATGTTGGGCCACTGCAACGCGGCACTTCAGCAGCGCTCGTGCCGCCGAAGGGCCATGGAGTGTCCGACATCTTTTTCCACTATTTAGAGCGGAAGCAGAACTGAGGAGAAAAGGCACTGGCGTGTAGTAGTAGGGCAGTGTAGAGTCCGCTATTTTGGGGCACCGCAACACGGCACTACTGCCGTGCACGTGCCGCATTAGGGCCGGGGAGTGTTTATCATCTTTGGACACGGATTAGAGCTGAAGCCCAACTGAGGAGTAAAGGAACAGGCGTGTCGCAGTAGGGCAGTGTAGAGTCCGCTATTTTGGGGCACCGCAACACGGCACTACAGCCTCGGATGTGCCGCAGTAGGACTATGGAATGTCCGCCATCTTTGGTAACGGATAAGAGCGGAAGCTCAACTGAGGAGTAAAGGCACAGGCGTGTCGTAGTAGGGCAGAGTAGAGTCCAATATTTTGGGCCACCGCAACGTGACACTATAGCCGTGCACGTGCCGCGGTAAGACTATGGATTGTCCGCCAACTTTGGCCACAATTAGAGCGGAAGCCGAACTGAAGAGTAAAGGCACTTGCGTGTCGTGGTAGGGCAGTGTATAGTCCGACATTTTGGGCCACCGCACCGCGGCACTACAGTCGCGGACGTGCTGCTGTAGGGCTATGGAGTGTCCACCATCTTTGGCCACAGATTAGAGCGGAAGCTCATCTGAGGAGTAAAGCCACTGGCGTGTCGTAGTAGGGCAGTGTAGAGTCCGCCATTTAGGGGCACCGCAACGCGGCACTACAGCCGCAAACGTGCCGCAGTAGGGCCACGGAGGGTCCGCCATATTAGGCCACTGATTTAAGCGGAAGCCGAACTGTGGAGTAAAGGCACTGGCGTGTCGTAGTCGGGCAGTGTTGCGTCCGACATGTTGGGCCACTGCAACG
This sequence comes from Parasteatoda tepidariorum, assembly GCF_982258835.1. Taxonomy (NCBI): domain Eukaryota; kingdom Metazoa; phylum Arthropoda; class Arachnida; order Araneae; family Theridiidae; genus Parasteatoda; species Parasteatoda tepidariorum. Next base: position 179,867 of record NW_028257431.1, on the reverse strand, counting down.
CGGCACTTTAGCAGCGCACGTGCCGCTGAAGGGCCATGGATTGTCCGACATCTTTTTCCACTATTTAGAGCGGAAGCAGAACTGAGGAGAAAAGGCACTGGCGTGTAGTAGTAGGGCAGTGCAGTGTCCGCCCTTATGGGCCATCGCAACACGGCACTACAGCCGTACACGCGCCGAAGTAGGGCTATGGACTGTCCGCCATTTTTGGCCACTAATTAGAGTGGAAGCCGAACTGAAGAGTAAAGGCACAGGCGTGTAGTAGAAGGACAGTGTACAGTCCGATATTTTGGGCCACCGCAACGCGGCACTACAGCCGTGCACGTGCCGAAATAGGGCCGGGGAGTGTTCGCCATCTTTGGCCACGGATTAGAGCGGAAGCTCAACTGAGGAGAAAAAGCACAGGCGTTTCGTTGTAGGGCAGTGTAGAGTCCATTATTTTGGGGCACCGCAACGCGACACTACAGTCGCGTACGAGCTCCTGTAGGGCTATGGAATGTCCGCCATCTTTGGCCACTGATTAGAGCGGAAGCTCATCTGAGGAGTAAAGCCACAGGCGTGTCGTTGTAGGGCAGTGTAGAGTCCGCCATTTAGGGGCACCGCAACGTGGCACTACAGCCGCAGACGTGCCGCAGTAGGGCTATAGACTGTCCGCCATCTTTAGCCACTGATTTAAGCGGAAGCCCTACTGAGGAGTAAAGGAACAGGCGTGTCGTAGTAGGGCAGTGTAGAGTCCGATATTTTGGGGCAACGCAACGCAACGCGACACTACAGCTGCGCGCTTGCCGCAGTAGGGCCATGGAGGGTCCGCCATATTTGGCCTCTGATTTAAGCGGAAGCGCAACTGAGAACTTAAGTCTTTGGTAGAGTCTAGTAGGGCAGTGTAGTGTCCGCCATTTCGGGCCACCGCAACGCGGCACAACAGCCTATTACGTGCCGCAGTAGGGCCGTGGAGTGTCCTACATTTTTGGCCACTGATTAGAGCGGAAGCCGAACTGAGGAGTAAAGGCACTGGCGTGTCGTAGTCGGACAGTGTTGCGTCCGACATGTTGGGCCACTGCTACGCGGCACTTCAGCCGTGCAAGTGCCGCGTTGAAGTAGGCAGGGTAGTGTAGAGTCCGCTATTTTGGGGCAACGCAACGCGACACTACAGCCTCGGACGTGCCGCAGTAGGGCTATAGACTGTCCGCCATCTTTGGCCATTAATTAGAGCGGAAGCCGATCTGAGGAGTAAAGGCACTGACGTGTAGTAGTAGGGCAGTGAAGAGTCCTATATTTTGTTCCACCGGAACGGGGCAATAAAGCCACGCACGTGTCGCAGTAGGGCCGTGGAGTGTTCGCCATCTTTGGCCACTGATTAGAGCGTAAGCCGAACTGTGGAGTAAAGGCACTGGCGTGTCGTAGTCGGGCAGAGTGGAGTACGCCATTTTGGTCCACTACAACGCGGCACTTTAGCAGCGCACGTGCCGCTGAAGGGCCATGGAGTGTCCGACATCTTTTTCCATTAGTTAGAGTGGAAGCAGAACTGAGGAGAAAAGGCACTGGCGTGTAGTAGTAGGGCAGTGTAGTATCCAGTCATTTTGGCCACCACTACGCAGCACTACAGCAGCGGACGTGCCGCAGTAGGGCTATAGAGTCCGCCATCTTTAGCCACTGATTTAAGCGGAAGCCCTACTGAGGAGTAAAGGAACAGGCGTGTCGTAGTAGGGCAGTGTAGAGTCCGATAATTTGGGCAACGCAAGGCGACACTACAGCTGCGCTCTTGCCGCAGTAGGGCCATGGAGGGTCCGCCATATTTGGCCTCTGATTTAAGCGGAAGTGCAACTGAGAACTTAAGTCTTTGGTAGAGTCTAGTAGGGCAGTGTAGTGTCCGCCATTTCGGGCCACCGCAACGCGGCACAACAGCCTATTACGTGCCGCAGTAGGGCCGTGGAGTGTCCGCCATTTTTGGCCACTGATTAGAGCGGAAGCCGAACTGAGGAGTAAAGGCACTGGCGTGTCGTAGTCGGACAGTGTTGCGTCCGACATGTTGGGCCACTGTAACGCGGCACTTCAGCAGCGCACGTCCGCCGAAGGGCCATGGAGTGTCCGACATCTTTTTCCACTATTTAGAGCGGAAGCAGATCTGAGGAGAAAAGGCACTGGCGTGTAGTAGTAGGGCAGTGTAGAGTCCGATATTTTGGGATATCGCAACACGGCACTACTGCCGTGCACGTGCCGCATTATGGCCGGGGAGTGTTCGCCATCTTTGGACACGGATTAGAGCGGAAGCCGAACTGAAGAGTAAAGGCACTTGCGTGTCGTGGTAGGGCAGTGTATAGTCCGACATTTTGGTCCAACGCACCGCGGCACTACAGTCGCGGACGTGCTGCTGTAGGGCTATGGAGTGTCCACCATCTTTGGCCACTGATTAGATTGGAAGCTCATCTGAGGAGTAAAGCCACTGGCGTGTCGTAGTAGGGCAGTGTAGAGTCCGCCATTTAGGGGCACCGCAACGCGGCACTACAGCCGCAGGCGTGTCGTAGTAGGGCCTCGGAGGGTCCGCCATATTACGCCACTGATTTAAGCGGAAGCGCAACTGAGAACTTAAGTCTTTGGTAGAGTCTAGTAGGGCAGTGTAGAGTCCGACATTTTGGGGCACCGCATCGCGGCACTACAGCCGTGGACGTGCTGCAGTAGGGCCATGGAGGGTCCGCCATATTTGGCCACTGATTTAAGCGAAAGCCCAACTGAGGAGTAAAGGAACAGGCGTGTCGTAGTAGGGCAGTGAAGTGTCCGCCATTTTGGGGCACCACAACGCGGCACTACAGCCGCGGACGTGCCGCAGAAGGTCTATAGACTATTCGCCATCTTTGGCCACTGATTTGAGCGGAAGTCGATTTAAGGAGTAAAGGCACTTACGTGTCGTCTTAAGGCAGTGTAGAGTCCGATATTTTGGGCCACTGCAACACGGCACTACAGCCGTGATGTGCCGCATTAGGGCCGGGGAGTGTTCGCCATCTTTGACCAGGGATTAGAGCGGAAGCCGAACAGAGGAGTAAAGGCACTGACGTGTAGTAGTAGGGCAGAGTAGAGTCCGATATTTTGGGGCAACACAACGTGGCACTTCAGAAGCGCACGTGCCGCTGAAGGGCCGTGGAGTGTCCGCCATCTTTATCCACTGATTAGAGCGGAATCCCAACTGAGGAGTAAAGGCACTGGCGTGTCGTAGTCGGGTAGTGTTGCGTCCGACATGTTGGGCCGCAGCAACGCGGCACTACAGCCGTGCACGTGCCGCAGTAGGCCCGGGAAGTGTTCGCCATCCTTGGAAACTGATTTGAGCTGAATCCCAACTGAGCAGTAAAGGCACTGGCATGTCGTAGTAAGGTAGTGTAGAGTCCGACATTTTGGGCCACTGCAACGTGGCACTACAGCCACGCACGTGTCGCAGAAGGGCCGTGGAGTGTCCGCCATCTTTATCCACTGATTAGAGCGGAATCCCAACTGAGGAGTAAAGGCACTGGCGTGCCGTAGTAAGCCAGTGTAGAGTCCGACATTTTGGGCCACTGCAACGTGGCACTACAGCCACACACGTGCCGCAGTAGGGCAATAGACCGTCCGCCATCGTTAGACACTGATTAGAGCAGAAGCCGAACTGAGGAGTAAAGGCACAGGCGTGTCGTAGTCGGTCAGTGTAGCGTCCGACATGTTGGGCTACCGCAACGCGGCAATAAAGCCGCGCACGTGCCGCAGTAGGGCTATAGTCTGTCCGCCATCTTTAGCCACTGATTTAAGCGGAAGCCCTACTGAGGAGTAAAGGAACAGGCGTATCGTAGTAGGGCAGTGTAGAGTCCGACATGTTGGGCCACTGCAACGCGGCACTTCAGCAGCGCACGTCCGCTGAAGGGCCATGGAGTGTCCGCCATCTTTTTCCATTAGTTAGATTGGAAGCCGAACTGAGGAAAAAAGGCACTGGCGTGTAGTAGTAGGGCAGTGTAGTATCCTGCCATTTTGGCCACCACTGCTCAGCACTACAGCTGCGGACGTGCCGCAGTAGGGCTATAGACTGTCCGCCATCTTTAGCCACTTATTTAAGCGGAAGCCCAACTGAGGAATAAAGGAACAGGTGTGTCGCAGTAGGGCAGTGTAGAGTCCGCTATTTTGGGGCACCGCAACACGGCACTTCAGCCGCGGACGTGCCGCAGTAGGGCTATGGAATGTCCGCCATCTTTGGTAATGGATAAGAGCGGAAGCTCAACTGAGGAGTAAAGGCACAGGCGTGTCATAGTAGGTCAGTGCAGAGTCCGCCATTTTAGGGAACCGCAACGCGACACTACAGCCGCGGACGTGATGCAGTAGGACTATAGACTGTCCACCATCATTGGCCATTAATTAGAGCGGAAGCCAAACTGAGGAGTAAAGGCACTGACGTGTAGTAGTAGGGCAGTGTAGAGTCCGATATTTTGGGGCAACGCAACGCGGCAATAAAGCCGCGCACGTGCCGAAGAAGGGCCACGGAGGGTCCGCCATATTTGGCCACAGATTAAAGCGGAAGCGCAACTGAGAACATGTCTTTGGTAGAGTCTAGCAGGACAGTGTTGTGTCCGCCATTTTGGGACACCGCAACGCGGCCCTACAGCCACGCACGTGCCACAGTTGGGCCGTGGAGTATCCGCCATCTTTGGTCACGGATTGTAGTGGAAGCTTAACTGAGGAGTAAAGGCACTCGCGTGTCACAGTAAGGCAGTGTAGAGTCCGCCATTTTTGGGCACTGCAACGCGACACTACAGTCGCGGACGTGCCGCAGTAGGGCTATAGACTGTCCGCAATCTTTAGCCACTGATTAGAGCATAAGCCGAACTGAGGAGTAAAGGCACGGGCGTATCGTAGTCGGGCAGTGTAGCGTCCGACTTGTTGGGCCACTGCAACGCGGCACTACAGCCGTGCACGTGCCGCAGTAGGTCCGGGGAGCGTTCGCCATCTTTGGAAACTGATTTGAGCTGAATCCCAACTGAGCAGTAAAGGCACTGGCATGTCGTAGTAAGGTAGTGTAGAGTCCGACATTTTGGGCCACTGCAACGTGGCACTACAGCCACGCACGTGCCGCAGAAGGGCCGTGGAGTGTCCGCCATCTTTATCCACTGATTAGAGCGGAATCCCAACTGAGGAGTAAAGGCACTGGCGTGCCGTAGTAAGCCAGTGTAGAGTCCGACATTTTGGGCCACTGCAACGTGGCACTACAGCCACACACGTGCCGCAGTAGGGCAATAGACCGTCCGCCATCGTTAGACACTGATAAGAGCAGAAGCCGAACTGAGGAGTAAAGGCACAGGCGTGTCGTAGTCGGTCAGTGTAGCGTCCGACATGTTGGGCCACCGCAACGCGGCAATAAAGCCGCGCACGTGCCGCAGAAGGGCCATGGAGGGTCCGCCATATTTGGCCATAGATTAAAGCGGAAGCGCAACTGAGAACTTAAGTTTATGGTACAGTCTAGTAGGGTAGTGTTGTGTCCACCATTTTGAGGCAACGCAACGCGACACTACAGCCACGGACGTGCCGCAGTAGGGCTATAGACTGTCCGCCATCTTTGGCCATTAATTAGAGCGGAAGCCGAACTGAGGAGTAAAAGCACTGACGTGTAGTAGTAGGGCAGTGAAGAGTCCTATATTTTGTTCCACCGCAACGGGGCAATAAAGCCACGCACGTGTCGCAGTAGGGCCGTCGAGTGTCCGCCATCTTTGGTCACTGATTAGAGCGGAAGCCGAACTGTGGAGTAAAGGCACTGGCGTGTCGTAGTCGGGCAGTGTAGAGTACGCCATTTTGGGCCACTGCAACACGGCACTTTAGCAGCGCACGCGCCGCTGAAGGGCCATGGAGCTTCCGACATCTTTTTCCATTAGTTAGAGTGGAAGCCGAACTGAGGAGAAAAGGCACAGGCGTGCAGTAGTAGGGCAGTGTAGTATCCTGTCATTTTGGCCACCACTACGCAGCACTACAGCCGTGGACGTGCCGCAGTAGGGCTATAGTCTGTCCGCCATCTTTAGCCACTGATTTAAGCGGAAGCCCTACTGAGGAGTAAAGGAACAGGCGTATCGTAGTAGGGCAGTGTAGAGTCCGATATTTTGGGGCAACGCAACGCGACACTACAGTCGCGCGCTTGGCGCAATAGGGCCATGGAGGGTCCGCCATATTTTGTCTCTGATTTAAGCGGAAGCGCAACTGAGAACTTAAGTCTTTGGTAGAGTCTAGTAGGGCAGTGAGGTGTCCGCGATTTCAGGCCACCGCAACGTGGCACAACAGCCTATTACGTGCCGCAGTAGGGCCGTGGAGTGTCCGCCATTTTTGGCCACTGATTAGAGCGGAAGCCGAACTGAGGAGTAAACGCACTGGCGTGTCGTAGTCGGACAGTGTTGCGTCTGACATGTTGGGCCACTGCAACGCGGCACTTCAGCAGCGCACGTGCCGCCGAAGGGCCATGGAGTGTCCGACATCTTTTTCCACTATTTATAGCGGAAGCAGAAGTGAGGAGAAAAGGCACTGGCGTGTAGTAGTAGGGCAGTGTAGAGTCCGATATTTTGGGCCATCGCAACACGGCACTACTGCCGTGCACGTGCCGCATTAGGGCCAGTTAGTGTTCATCATCTTTGGACACGGATTAGAGCGGAAGCCCAACTGAGGAGTAAAGCCACAGGCGTGTCGTAGTCGGGCAGTGTTGCGTCCGACATGTTGGGCCACCGCAACGCAGCACTACAGCCGTGCACGTGCCGCAGTAGGTCCGGGGAGTGTTCGCCATCTTTGGAAACTGATTTGAGCTGAATCCCAACTGAGCAGTAAAGGCACTGGCATGTTGTAGTAAGGTAGTGTAGAGTCCGACATTTTGGGCCACTGCAACGTGGCACTACAGCCACGCACGTGCCGCAGAAGGGCCGTGGAGTGTCCGCCATCTTTATCCACTGATTAGAGCGGAATCCCAACTGAGGAGTAAAGGCACTGGCGTGCCGTAGTAGGCCAGTGTAGAGTCCGACATTTTGGGCCACTGCAACGTGGCACTACAGCCACACACGTGCCGCTGAAGGGCCATGGAGGGTCCGCAATATTTGGCCATAGATTAAAGCGGAAGCGCAACTGAGAACTTAAATTTATGGTACAGTCTAGTAGGGTAGTGTTGTGTCCACCATTTTGAGGCAACGCAACGCGACATTACAGCAACGGACGTGCCGCAGTAGGGCTATAGACTGTCCGCCATCTTTGGCCATTAATTAGAGCGGAAGCCGAACTGAGGAGTAAAAGCACTGACGTGTAGTAGTAGGGCAGTGAAGAGTCCTATATTTTGTTCCACCGCAACGGGGCAATAAAGCCACGCACGTGTCGCAGTAGGGCCGTGGAGTGTCCGCCATCTTTGGCCACTGATTAGAGCGGAAGCCGAACTGTGGAGTAAAGGCACTGGCGTGTCGTAGTAGGGCAGTGAAGTGTCCGCCATTTTGGGGCACCGCAACACGGCACTACAGCCGCGGACGTGTCGCAGAAGGTCTATAGACTATTCGCCATCTTTGGCCACTGATTTTAGCGGAAGTCGATTTAAGGAGTAAAGGCACTAACGTGTCGTCGTAGGGCAGTGTAGAGTCCGATATTTTGGGCCACCGCAACACGGCACTACAGCCGTGATGTGCCGCATTAGGGCCGGGTAGTGTTCGCCATCTTTGGCCAGGGATTAGAGCGGAAGCCGAACTGAGGAGTAAAGGCACTGACGTGTAGTAGTATGGCAGAGATGAGTCCGATATTTTGGAGCAAAACAACGTGGCACTTCAGCTTACACGTGCCGCAGAAGGGCCACGGAGTGTCCGCCATCTTTTTCCATTAGTTAGATTGGAAGCCGAACTGAGGAGAAAAGACACTGGCGTGTAGTAGTAGGGCAGTGTAGAGTCCGATATTTTGGGCCATCGCAACACGGCACTACTGCCGTGCACGTGCCGCATTAGGGCCGGGGAGTGTTCATCATCTTTGGACACAGATTAGAGCTGAAGCCCAACTGAGGAGTAAAGCCACAGGCGTGTCGTAGTCGGGCAGTGTTGCGTCCGACATGTTGGGCCGCAGCAACGCGGCACTACAGCTTACACGTGCCGCTGAAGGGCCATGGAAAGTCCGCCATCTTTTTCCATTAGTTAGATTGGAAGCCGAACTGAGGAGAAAAGGCACTGGCGTGTAGTAGTAGGGCAGTGTAGTATCCTGCCATTTTGGCCACCACTGCTCAGCACTACAGCCGCGGACGTGCAGCAGTAGGGCTATAGACTGTCCGCCATCTTTAGCCACTAATTTAAGCAGAAGCCCAACTGAGGAGTAAAGGAACAGGCGTGTCGCAGTAGGGCAGTGTAGAGTCCGCTATTTTGGGACACCGCAACACGGCACTACAGCCTCGGACGTGCCGCAGTAGGACTATGAAATGTCCGCCATCTTTGGTAACGGATAAGAGCGTAATCTCAACTGAGGAGTAAAGGCACAGGCGTGTCGTAGTAGGGCAGAGTAGAGTCCAATATTTTGGGCCACCGCAACGTGACGCTATAGCCGTGCACGTGCCGCGGTAAGGCTATGGATTGTCCGCCAACTTTGGCCACAAATTAGAGCGGAAGCCGAACTGAAGAGTAAAGGCACTTGCGTGTCGTGGTAGGGCAGTGTATAGTCCGACATTTTGTTCCACCGCACCGCTACACTACAGTCGCGGACGTGCTGCTGTAGGGCTATGGAGTGTCCACCATCTTTGGCCACTGATAAGAGCGGAAGCTCATCTGAGGAGTAAAGCCACTGGCGTGTCGTAGTAGGGCAGTGTAGAGTCCGCCATTTAGGGGCACCGCAACGCGGCACTACAGCCGCAGACGTGCCGCAGTAGGGCCTCGGAGGGTCCGCCATATTAGGCCACTGATTTAAGCGGAAGCGCAACTGAGAACTTAAGTCTTTGGTAGAGTCTAGTAGGGCAGTGTAGAGTCCGACATTTTGGGGCACCGCATCGCGGCACTACAGCCGTGGACGTGCTGCAGTAGGGTCATGGAGGGTCCGCCATATTTGGCCACTGATTTAAGCGAAAGCCCAACTGAGGAGTAAAGGAACAGGCGTGTCGTAGTAGGGCAGTGAAGTGTCCGCCATTTTGGGGCATCGCAACGCGGCACTACAGCCGCAGACGTGCCGCAGAAGGTCTATAGACTATTCGCCATCTTTGGCCACTGATTTGAGCGGAAGTCGATTTAAGGAGTAAAGGCACTTACGTGTCATCTTAGGGCAGTGTAGAGTCCGATATTTTGGGCCACTGCAACACGGCACTACAGCCGTGATGTGCCGCATTAGGGCCGGGGAGTGTTCGCCATCTTTGACCAGGGATTAGAGCGGAAGCCGAACAGAGGAGTAAAGGCACTGACGTGTAGTAGTAGGGCAGAGTAGAGTCCGATATTTTGGGGCAACACAACGTGGCACTTCAGAAGCGCACGTGCCGCTGAAGGGCCGTGGAGTATCCGCCATCTTTATCCACTGATTAGAGCGGAATCCCAACTGAGGAGTAAAGGCACTGGCGTGCCGTAGTAAGCCAGTGTAGAGTCCGACATTTTGGGCCACTGCAACGTGGCACTACAGCCACACACGTGCCGCAGTAGGGCAATAGACCGTCCGCCATCGTTAGACACTGATTAGAGCAGAAGCCGAACTGAGGAGTAAAGGCACAGGCGTGTCGTAGTCGGTCAGTGTAGCGTCCGACATGTTGGGCCACCGCTACGCGGCAATAAAGCCGCGCACGTGCCGCAGAAGGGCCAGGAGGGTCCGCCATATTTGGCCATAGATTAAAGCGGAAGCGCAACTGAGAACTTAAGTTTATGGTACAGTCTAGTAGGGTAGTGTTGTGTCCACCATTTTGAGGCAACGCAACGCGACACTACAGCCACGGACGTGCCGCAGTAGGGCTATAGACTGTCCGCCATCTTTGGCCATTAATTAGAGCGGAAGCCGAACTGAGGAGTAAAAGCACTGACGTGTAGTAGTAGGGCAGTGAAGAGTCCTATATTTTGTTCCACCGCAACGGGGCAATAAAGCCACGCACGTGTCGCAGTAGGGCCGTCGAGTGTCCGCCATCTTTGGCCACTGATTAGAGCGGAAGCCGAACTGTGGAGTAAAGGCACTGGCGTGTCGTAGTCGGGCAGTGTAGAGTACGCCTTTTTGGGCCACTGCAACGCGGCACTTTAGCAGCGCACGCGCCGCTGAAGGGCCATGGAGTGTCCGACATCTTTTTCCATTAGTTAGAGTGGAAGCCGAACTGAGGAGTAAAGCCACAGGCGTGTCGTAATAGGGCAGTGTAGAGTCCGCTATTTAGGGGCACCGCAACGCGGCACTACAGCCGCAGACGTGCCACAGTAGGGCCACGGAGGGTACGCCATATTAGGCCACTGATTTAAGCGGAAGCGCAACTGAGAACTTAAGTCTTTGGTAGAGTCTAGTAGGGCAGTGTAGAGTCCGACATTTTGGGTCACCGCATCGCGGCACTACAGCCGCGGACGTGCTGCAGTAGGGCCATGGAGGGTCTGCCATATTTGGCCATAGATTTAAGCGAAAGCCCAACTGAGGAGTAAAGGAACAGGCGTGTCGTAGTAGGGCAGTGAAGTATCCGCCATTTTGGGGCACCGCAACGCGGCACTACAGCCGCGGACATGCCGCAGAAGGTCTATAGACTATTGGCCATCTTTGGCCACTGATTTGAGCGGAAGTCGATTTAAGAAGTAAAGGCACTGACGTGTCGTCGTAGGGCAGTGTAGAGTCAGATATTTTTGGCCAACACTGCTCAGCACTACAGCCGCGGACGTGCCGCAGTAGCGCTATAGACTGTCCGCCACCTTTAGTCACTGATTTAAGCGGAAGCCCAACTGAGGAGTAAAGGAACAGGCGTGTCGCAGTAGGGCAGTGTAGAGTCCGCTATTTTGGGGCACCGCAACGCGGCACTATAGCCGCGGACGTGCTGCTGTAGGGTTATGGAGTGTCCACCATCTTTGGCAACTGATTAGAGCGGAAGCACATCTGAGGAATAAAGCCACAGGCATGTCGTAGTAGGGCAGTGTAGAGTCCGACATTTTGGGGCACCGCATCGCGGCACTACAGCTGCGGACGTGCTGCAGTAGGGCCATGGAGGGTCCGCCATATTTGGCCACTGATTTAAGCGAAAGCCGAACTGAGCAGTAAAGGAACAGGCGTGTCGTAGTAGGGCAGTGAAGTGTCCGCCATTTTGGGGCACCGCAGCGCGGCACTACAGCCGCTGACGTGTCGCAGAAGGTCTATAGACTATTCGCCATCTTTGGCCACTGATTTTAGCGGAAGTCGATTTAAGGAGTAAAGGCACTGACGTGTCGTCGTAGGGCAGTGTAGAGTCCGATATTTTGGGCCACCGCAACACTGCACTACAGCCGTGATGTGCCGCATTAGGGCCGGGTAGTGTTCGCCATCTTTGGCCAGGGATTAGAGCGGAAGCCGAACTGAGGAGTAAAGGCACTGGCGTGTAGTAGTAGGGCAGAGTAGAGTCCGATATTTTGGGGCAACACAACGTGGCACTTCAGCTTACACGTGCCGCAGAAGGGCCACGGAGTGTCCGCCATCTTTTTCCATTAGTTAGATTGGAAGCCGAACTGAGGAGAAAAGGCACTGGCGTGTAGTAGTAGGGCAGTGTAGTATCGTGCCATTTTAGCCACCACTGCTCAGCACTACAGCCGCGGACGTGCCGCAGTAGGGCTATAGACTGTCCGCCATCTTTAGCCACTGATTTAAGCGGAAGCCCAACTGAGGAGTAAAGGAACAGGCGTGTCGCAGTAGGGCAGTGTAGAGTCCGCTATTTTGGGGCACCGCAACACGGCACTACAGCCGCGGACGTGCCGCAGTAGGGCTATGGAATGTCCGCCATCTTTGGTAACGGATAAGAGCGGAAGCTCAACTGAGGAGTAAAGGCACAGGCGTGTCGTAGTAGGGCAGTGTAGAGTCCGCCATTTTAGGGCACCGCAACGCGACACTACTGCAGCGGACGTGACGCAGTAGGGCTATAGACTGTCCGCCATCTTTGGCCACTAATATGAGCGGAAGCCGAACTGAAGAGTAAAGGCGCTCGCGTGTAGTAGTAGGGCAGTGTATAGTCCGACATTTTGAGCCACCGCCCCGCGGCACTACAGTCGCGGACGTGCTGCTGTAGGGCTATGGAGTGTCCACCATCTTTGGTCACTGATTAGAGCGGAAACTCATCTGAGAACTTAAGTCTTTGGTAGAGTCTAGTAGGGCAGTGCAGAGTCCGACATTTTGGGGCACCGCATCGCGGCACTACAGCCGTGGACGTGCTGCAGTAGGGCCATGGAGGGTCCGCCATATTTGGCCACTGATTTAAGCGAAGGCCCAACTGAGGAGTAAAGGAACAGGCGTGTCGTAGTAGGGCAGTGAAGTGTCCGCCATTTTGGGGCACCGCAACGCGGCACTACAGCCGCAGACGTGCCGCAGAAGGTCTATAGACTATTCGCCATCTTTGGCCACTGATTTGAGCGGAAGTCGATTTAAGGAGTAAAGGCACTTACGTGTCGTCTTAGGGCAGTGTAGAGTCCGATATTTTGGGCCACTGCAACACGGCACTACAGCCGTGATGTGCCGCATTAGGGCCGGGGAGTGTTCGCCATCTTTGACCAGGGATTAGAGCGGAAGCCGAACAGAGGAGTAAAGGCACTGACGTGTAGTAGTAGGGCAGAGTAGAGTCCGATATTTTGGGGCAACACAACGTGGCACTTCAGAAGCGCACGTGCCGCTGAAGGGCCGTGGAGTGTCCGCCATATTTATCCACTGATTAGAGCGGAATCCCAACTGAGGAGTAAAGGCACTGGCGTGTCGTAGTCGGGCAGTGTTGCGTCCGACATGTTGGGCCGCAGCAACGCGGCACTACAGCCGTGCACGTGCCGCAGTAGGTCCGGGGAGTGTTCGCCATCTTTGGAAACTGATTTGAGCTGAATCCCAACTGAGCAGTAAAGGCACTGGCATGTCGTAGTAAGGTAGTGTAGAGTCCGACATTTTGGGCCACTGCAACGTGGCACTACAGCCACGCACGTGCCGCAGAAGGGCCGTGGAGTGTCCGCCATCTTTATCCACTGATTAGAGCGGAATCCCAACTGAGGAGTAAAGGCACTGGCGTGCCGTAGTAAGCCAGTGTAGAGTCCGACATTTTGGGCCACTGCAACGTGGCACTACAGCCACACACGTGCCGCAGTAGGGCAATAGACCGTCCGCCATCGTTAGACACTGATTAGAGCAGAAGCCGAACTGAGGAGTAAAGGCACGGGCGTGTCGTAGTCGGTCAGTGTAGCGTCCGACATGTTGGGCCACCGCAACGCGGCAATAAAGCCGCGCACGTGCCGCAGAAGGGCCAGGAGGGTCCGCCATATTTGGCCATAGATTAAAGCGGAAGCGCAACTGAGAACTTAAGTTTATGGTACAGTCTAGTAGGGTAGTGTTGTGTCCACCATTTTGAGGCAACGCAACGCGACACTACAGACACGGACGTGCCGCAGTAGGGCTATAGACTGTCCGCCATCTTTGGCCATTAATTAGAGCGGAAGCCGAACTGAGGAGTAAAAGCACTGACGTGTAGTAGTAGGGCAGTGAAGAGTCCTATATTTTGTTCCACCGCAACGGGGCAATAAAGCCACGCACGTGTCGCAGTAGGGCCGTCGAGTGTCCGCCATCTTTGGCCACTGATTAGAGCGGAAGCCGAACTGTGGAGTAAAGGCACTGGCGTGTCGTAGTCGGGCAGTGTAGAGTACGCCTTTTTGGGCCACTGCAACGCGGCACTTTAGCAGCGCACGCGCCGCTGAAGGGTCATGGAGTGTCCGACATCTTTTTCCATTAGTTAGAGTGGAAGCCGAACTGAGGAGTAAAGCCACAGGCGTGTCGTAATAGGGCAGTGTAGAGTCCGCTATTTAGGGGCACCGCAACGCGGCACTACAGCCGCAGACGTGCCACAGTAGGGCCACGGAGGGTACGCCATATTAGGCCACTGATTTAAGCGGAAGCGCAACTGAGAACTTAAGTCTTTGGTAGAGTCTAGTAGGGCAGTGTAGAGTCCGACATTTTGGGTCACCGCATCGCGGCACTACAGCCGCGGACGTGCTGCAGTAGGGCCATGGAGGGTCCGCCATATTTGGCCATAGATTTAAGCGAAAGCCCAACTGAGGAGTAAAGGAACAGGCGTGTCGTAGTAGGGCAGTGAAGTATCCGCCATTTTGGGGCACCGCAACGCGGCACTACAGCCGCGGACATGCCGCAGAAGGTCTATAGACTATTGGCCATCTTTGGCCACTGATTTGAGCGGAAGTCGATTTAAGAAGTAAAGGCACTGACGTGTCGTCGTAGGGCAGTGTAGAGTCAGATATTTTTGGCCACCACTGCTCAGCACTACAGCCGCGGACGTGCCGCAGTAGCGCTATAGACTGTCCGCCACCTTTAGTCACTGATTTAAGCGGAAGCCCAACTGAGGAGTAAAGGAACAGGCGTGTCGCAGTAGGGCAGTGTAGAGTCCGCTATTTTGGGGCACCGCAACGCGGCACTATAGCCGCGGACGTGCTGCTGTAGGGCTATGGAGTGTCCACCATCTTTGGCAACTGATTAGAGCGGAAGCACATCTGAGGAATAAAGCCACAGGCATGTCGTAGTAGGGCAGTGTAGAGTCCGACATTTTGGGGCACCGCATCGCGGCACTACAGCTGCGGACGTGCTGCAGTAGGGCCATGGAGGGTCCGCCATATTTGGCCAGCGATTAGAGCGGAAGCCGAACTGAGGAGTAAAGGCACTGGCGTGTAGTAGTAGGGCAGAGTAGAGTCCGATATTTTGGGGCAACACAACGTGGCACTTCAGCTTACACGTGCCGCAGAAGGGCCACGGAGTGTCCGCCATCTTTTTCCATTAGTTAGATTGGAAGCCGAACTGAGGAGAAAAGGCACTGGCGTGTAGTAGTAGGGCAGTGTAGTATCGTGCCATTTTAGCCACCACTGCTCAGCACTACAGCCGCGGACGTGCCGCAGTAGGGCTATAGACTGTCCGCCATCTTTAGCCACTGATTTAAGCGGAAGCCCAACTGAGGAGTAAAGGAACAGGCGTGTCGCAGTAGGGCAGTGTAGAGTCCGCTATTTTGGGGCACCGCAACACGGCACTACAGCCGCGGACGTGCCGCAGTAGGGCTATGGAATGTCCGCCATCGTTGGTAACGGATAAGAGCGGAAGCTCAACTGAGGAGTAAAGGCACAGGCGTGTCGTAGTAGGGCAGTGTAGAGTCCGCCATTTTAGGGCACCGCAACGCGACACTACTGCAGCGGACGTGACGCAGTAGGGCTATAGACTGTCCGCCATCTTTGGCCACTAATATGAGCGGAAGCCGAACTGAAGAGTAAAGGCGCTCGCGTGTAGTAGTAGGGCAGTGTATAGTCCGACATTTTGAGCCACCGCCCCGCGGCACTACAGTCGCGGACGTGCTGCTGTAGGGCTATGGAGTGTCCACCATCTTTGGTCACTGATTAGAGCGGAAACTCATCTGAGGAGTAAAGCCACAGGCGTGTCGTAGTAGGGCAGTGTAGAGTCCGCCATTTAGGGGCACCGCAACGCGGCACTACAGCCGCAGACGTGCCACAGTAGGGCCACGGAGGGTCCGCCATATTAGGCCACTGATTTAAGCGGAAGCGCAACTGAGAACTTAAGTCTCTGATAGAGTCTAGTAGGGCAGTGTAGAGTTCGACATTTTGGGTCACCGCATCGCGGCACTACAGCCGCGGAGGTGCTGCAGTAGGGCCATGGAGGGTCCGCCATATTTGGCCACTGATTTAAGCGAAAGCCTAACTGAGGAGTAAAGGAACAGGCGTGTCGTAGTAGGGCAGTGAAGTGTCCGCCATTTTGGGGCACCGCAACGCGGCACTACAGCCGCGGACGTGTCGCAGAAGGTCTATAGACTATTCGCCATCTTTGGCCACTGATTTTAGCGGAAGTCGATTTAAGGAGTAAAGGCAGTGACGTGTCGTCGTAGGGCAGTGTAGAGTCCGATATTTTGGGCCACCGCAACACGGCACTACAGCCGTGATGTGCCGCATTAGGGCCGGGTAGTGTTCGCCATCTTTGGCCAGGGATTAGAGCGGAAGCCGAACTGAGGAGTAAAGGCACTGACGTGTAGTAGTAGGGCAGAGTAGAGTCCGATATTTTTGGCAACACAACGTGGCACTTCAGCTTACACGTGCCGCAGAAGGGCCACGGAGTGTCCGCCATCTTTTTCCATTAGTTAGATTGGAAGCCGAACTGAGGAGAAAAGGCACTGGCGTGTAGTAGTAGGGCAGTGTAGTATCCTGCCATTTTAGCCACCACTGCTCAGCACTACAGCCGCGGACGTGCCGCAGTAGGGCTATAGACTGTCCGCCATCTTTAGCCACTGATTTAAGCGGAAGCCCATCTGAGGAGTAAAGGAACAGGCGTGTCGCAGTAGGGCAGTGTAGAGTCCGCTATTTTGGGGCACCGCAACACGGCACTACAGCCGCGGACGTGCCGCAGTAGGGCTATGGAATGTCCGCCATCTTTGGTAACGGATAAGAGCGGAAGCTCAACTGAGGAGTAAAGGCACAGGCGTGTCGTAGTAGGGCAGTGTAGAGTCCGCCATTTTAGGGCACCGCATCGCGACACTACTGCCGCGGACATGACAAAGTAGGGCTATAGACTGTCCGCCATCTTTGGCCACTAATATGAGCGGAAGCCGAACTGAAGAGTAAAGGCGCACGCGTGTAGTAGTAGGGCAGTGTATAGTCCGACATTTTGAGCCACCGCACCGCGGCACTACAGTCGCGGACGTTCTGCTGTAGGGCTATGGAGTGTCCACCATCTTTGGTCACTGATTAGAGCGGAAACTCATCTGAGGAGTAAAGCCACAGGCGTGTCGTAGTAGGGCAGTGTAGAGTCCGCCATTTAGGGGCACCGCAACGCGGCACTACAGCCGCAGACGTGCCACAGTAGGGCCACGGAGGGTCCGCCATATTAGGCCACTGATTTAAGCGGAAGCGCAACTGAGAACTTAAGTCTCTGGTAGAGTCTAGTAGGGCAGTGTAGAGTCCGACATTTTGGGTCACCGCATCGCGGCACTACAGCCGCGGACGTGCTGCAGTAGGGCCATGGAGGGTCCGTCATAATTGGCCACTGATTTAAGCGAAAGCCCAACTGAGGAGTAAAGGAACAGGCGTGTCGTAGTAGGGCAGTGAAGTATCCGCCATTTTGGGGCACCGCAACGCGGCACTACAGCCGCGGACATGCCGCAGAAGGTCTATAGACTATTCGCCATCTTTGGCCACTGATTTGAGCGGAAGTCGATTTAAGGAGTAAAGGCACTGACGTGTCGTCGTAGGGCAGTGTAGAGTCCGATATTTTTGGCCACCACTGCTCAGCACTACAGCCGCGGACGTGCCGCAGTAGAGCTATAGACTGTCCGCCACCTTTAGTCACTGATTTAAGCGGAAGCCCAACTGAGGAGTAAAGGAACAGGCGTGTCGCAGTAGGGCAGTGTAGAGTCCGCTATTTTGGGGCACCGCAACACGGCACTACAGCTGCGGACTTGCCGCAGTAGGGCTATGGAATGCCCGCCATCTTTGGTAACGGATAACAGCGGAAACTCAACTGAGGAGTACAGGCACAAGATTGTCGTAGTAGGGCTGAGTAGAGTCCGATATTTTGGGCCACCGCAACGTGACACTACAGCCGTGCACGTGCCGCGGTAAGGCTATGGATTGTCCGCCAACTTTGGCCACAAATTAGAGCGGAAGCCGAACTGAAGAGTAAAGACACTTGCGTGTCGTGGCAGGGCAGTGTATAGTCCGACATTTTGGGCCACCGCACCGCGGCACTACAGTCGCGGACGTGCTGCTGTAGGGCTATGGAGTGTCCACCATCTTTGGCAACTGATTAGAGCGGAAGCTCATCTGAGGAATAAAGCCACAGGCGTGTCGTAGTGGGGCAGTGTAGAGTCCGACATTTTGGGGCACCGCATCGCAGCACTACAGCTGCGGACGTGCTGCAGTAGGGCCATGGAGGGTCCGCCATATTTGGCCGCTGATTTAAGCGAAAGCCGAACTGAGGAGTAAAGGAACAGGCGTGTCGTAGTAGGGCAGTGAAGTGTCCGCCATTTTGGGGCACCGCAACGCGGCACTACAGCCGCGGACGTGTCGCAGAAGGTCTATAGACTATTCGCCATCTTTGGCCACTGATTTGAGCGGAAGTCGATTTAAGGAGTAAAGGCACTGACGTGTCGTCGTAGGGCAGTGTAGAGTCCGATATTTTGGGCAACCGCAACATGGCACTACAGCCGTGATGTGCCGCATTAGGGCCGGGTAGTGTTCGCCATCTTTGGCCAGGGATTAGAGCGGAAGCCGAACTGAGGAGTAAAGGCACTGACGTGTAGTAGTAGGGCAGAGTAGAGTCCGATATTTTGGGGCAACACAACGTGGCACTTCAGCTTACACGTGCCGCAGAAGGGCCACGGAGTGTCCGCCATCTTTTTCCATTAGTTAGATTGGAAGCCGAACTGAGGAGAAAAGGCACTGGCGTGTAGTAGTAGGGCAGTGTAGTATCCTGCCATTTTAGCCACCACTGCTCAGCACAACAGTCGCGGACGTGCCGCAGTAGGGCTATGGAATGTCCGCCATCTTTGGTAACGGATAAGAGCGGAAGCTCAACTGAGGATTAAAGGCACAGGCGTGTCGTAGTAGGGCAGAGTAGAGTCCGATATTTTGGGCCACCGCAACGTGACACTAAAGCCGTGCACGTGCCGCGGTAAGGCTATGGATTGTCCACCAACTTTGGCCACAAATTAGAGCGGAAGCCGAACTGAAGAGTAAAGGCACTTGCGTGTCGTGGTAGGGCAGTGTATAGTCCGACATTTTGGGCCACCGCACCGCGGCACTACAGTCGCGGGCGTGCTGCTGTAGGGCTATGGAGTGTCCGACATCTTTTTCCACTATTTAGAGCGGAAGCAGAACTGAGGAGAAAAGGCACTGGCGTGTAGTAGTAGGGCAGTGTAGAGTCCGATATTTTGGGCCATCGCAACACGGCACTACTGCCGTGCACGTGCCGCATTAGGGCCGGGGAGTGTTCATCATCTTTGGACACGGATTAGAGCGGAAGCCCAACTGAGGAGTAAAGCCACAGGCGTGTCGTAGTAGGGCAGTGTAGAGTCCGCTATTTAGGGGCAACGCGGCACTACAGCCGCAGACGTGCCACAGTAGAGCCACGGAGGGTCCGCCATATTAGGCCACTGATTTAAGCGGAAGCGCAACTGAGAACTTAAGTCTTTGGTAGAGTCTAGTAGGGCAGTGTAGAGTCCGATATTTTGGGCCACCGCAACGTGACACTACAGCCGTGCAGTGCCACGGTAAGGCTATGGATTGTCCGCCAACTTTGGCCACAAATTAGAGCGGAAGCCGAACTGAAGAGTAAAGGCACTTGCGTGTCGTGGTGGGGCAGTGTATAGTCCGACATGTTGGGCCACTGAAACGCGGCACTTCAGCAGCGCACGTGCCGCCGAAGGGCCATGGAGTGTCCGACATCTTTTTCCATTATTTAGAGCGGAAGCAGAACTGAGGAGTAAAGCCACAGGCGTGTCGTAGTAGGGCAGTGTAGAGTCTGCTATTTAGGGGCACCGCAACGCGGCACTACAGCCGCAGACGTGCCACAGTAGGGCCACGGAGGGTCCGCCGTATTAGGCCACTGATTTAAGCGGAAGCGCAACTGAGAACTTAAGTCTTTGGTAGAGTCTAGTAGGGCAGTGTAGAGTCCGACATTTTGGGTCACCACATCGCGGCACTACAGCCGCGGACGTGCCGCAGAAGGTCTATAGACTATTCGCCATCTTTGGCCACTGATTTGAGCAGAAGTCGATTTAAGGAGTAAAGGCACTGACGTGTCGTCGTAGGGCAGTGTAGAGTCCGATATTTTTGACCACCGCAACACGGCACTACAGTCGTGATGTGCCGCATTAGGGCCGGGGAGTGTTCGCCATCTTTGGCCAGGGATTAGAGCGGAAGCCGAACAGAGGAGTAAAGGCACTGACGTTTAGTAGTAGGGCAGAGTAGAGTCCGATATTTTGGGGCAACACAACGTGGCACTTCAGCAGCGCACGTGCCGCTGAAGGGACATGGAGTGTCCGACATCTTTTTCCACTATTAAGAGCGGAAGCCGAACTGAGGAGAAAAGGCACTGGCGTGTAGTAGTAGGGCAGTGTAGAGACTGACATGTTGGGCCGCAGCTACGCGGCACTACAGCTTACACGTGCCGCTGAAGGGCCATGGAGTGTCCGCCATCTTTTTCCATTAGTTAGATTGGAAGCCGAACTGAGGAGAAAAGGCACTGGCGTGTAGTAGTAGGGCAGTGTAGAGTCCGATATTTTGGTTCAACGCAACGCGGCACTACAGTCGCGCATGTGCCGCAATAGGGCCATGGAGTGTCCGCCTTCTTTGGTCACTAATTTGAGCGGAAGTCGAAATGAGGAGTAAAGGCACTGGCGTGTAGAAATAGGGCAGTGTAGTTTCCTGAAATTTTGGTTCACCGCAGCCCGGCACTACAGTCGCGGACGTGCCGCAGTAGGGCTATGGAATGTCCACCATCTTTGGTAACGGATAAGAGCGGAAGCTCAACTGAGGAGTAAAGGCACAGGCGTGTCGTAGTAGGGCAGAGTAGAGTCCGATATTTTGGGCCACCGCAACGTGACACTAAAGCCGTGCACGTGCCGCGGTAAGGCTATGGATTGTCCACCAACTTTGGCCACAAATTAGAGCGGAAGCCGAACTGAAGAGTAAAGGCACTTGCGTGTCGTGGTAGGGCAGTGTATAGTCCGACATTTTGGGCCACCGCACCGCGGCACTACAGTCGCGGACGTGCTGCTGTAGGGCTATGGAGTCTCCACCATCTTAGGCCACTGATTAGAGCGGAAGCTCATCTGAGGAATAAAGCCACAGGCGTGTCGTAGTAGGGCAGTGTAGAGTCCGATATTTTGGGGCAACGCAACGCGGCACAACAGCTTATTACGTGCCGCAGTAGGGCCGTGGAGTGTCCGCCATTTTGGCCACTGATTAGAGCGGAAGCCGAACTGAGGAGTAAATGCACTGGCGTGTCGTAGACGGACAGTGTTGCGTCCGACATGTTGGGCCACTGCAACGCGGCACTTCAGCAGCGCACGTGCCGCCGAAGGGCCATGGAGTGTCCGACATCTTTTTCCACTATTTAGAGCGGAAGCAGAACTGAGGAGAAAAGGCACTGGCGTGTAGTAGTAGGGCAGTGTAGAGTCCGATATTTTGGGCCATCGCAACACGGCACTACTGCCGTGCACGTGCCGCATTAGGGCCGGGGAGTGTTCATCATCTTTGGACACGGATTAGAGCGGAAGCCCAACTGAGGAGTAAAGCCACAGGCGTGTCGTAGTAGGGCAGTGTAGAGTCCGCTATTTAGGGGCACCGCAACGCGGCACTACAGCCGCAGGACGTGCCACAGTAGAGCCACGGAGGGTCCGCCATATTAGGCCACTGATTTAAGCGGAAGCGCAACTGAGAACTTAAGTCTTTGGTAGAGTCTAGTAGGGCAGTGTAGAGTCCGACATTTTGGGTCACCGCATCGCGGCACTACAGCCGCGGTCGTGCTGCAGTAGGGCCATGGAGGGTCCGCCATATTTGGCCACTGATTTAAGCGAAAGCCCAACTGAGGAGTAAAGGAACAGGCGTGTCGTAGTAGGGCAGTGAAGTATCCGCCATTTTGGGGCACCGCAACGCGGCACTACAGCCGTGGACATGCCGCAGAAGGTCTATAGACTATTCGCCATCTTTGGCCACTGATTTGAGCGGAAGTCGATTTAAGGAGTAAAGGCACTGACGTGTCGTCGTAGGGCAGTGTAGAGTCCGATATTTTTGGCCACCACTGCTCAGCACTACAGCCGCGGACGTGCCGCAGTAGCGCTATAGACTGTCCGCCACCTTTAGCCACTGATATAAGCGGAAGCCCAACTGAGGAGTAAAGGAACAGGCGTGTCGCAGTAGGGCAGTGTAGAGTCCGCTATTTTGGGGCACCGCAACACGGCACTACAGCCGCGGACGTGCCGCAGTAGGGCTATGGAATGCCCGCCATCTTTGGTAACGGATAAGAGCGGAAGCTCAACTGAGGAGTACAGGCACAGGCGTGTCGTAGTAGGGCTGAGTAGAGTCCGATATTTTGGGCCACCGCAACGTGACACTACAGCCGTGCACGTGCCGCGGTAAGGCTATGGATTGTCCGCCAACTTTGGCCACAAATTAGAGCGGAAGCCGAACTGAAGAGTAAAGACACTTGCGTGTCGTGGTAGGGCAGTGTATAGTCCGACATTTTGGGCCACCGCACCGCGGCACTACAGTCGCGGACGTGCTGCTGTAGGGCTATGGAGTCTCCACCATCTTTGGCCACTGATTAGAGCGGAAGCTCATCTGAGGAATAAAGCCACAGGCGTGTCGTAGTAGGGCAGTGTAGAGTCCGATATTTTGGGGCAACGCAACGCGGCACAACAGCCTATTACGTGCCGCAGTAGGGCCGTGGAGTGTCCGCCATTTTTGGCCACTGATTAGAGCGGAAGCCGAACTGAGGAGTAAACGCACTGGCGTGTCGTAGTAGGGCAGTGTAGAGTCCGCTATTTAAGGGCACCGCAACGCGGCACTACAGCCGCAGACGTGCCACAGTAGAGCCACGGAGGGTCCGCCATATTAGGCCACTGATTTAAGCGGAAGCGCAACTGGGAACTTAAGTCTTTGGTAGAGTCTAGTAGGGCAGTGTAGAGTCCGATATTTTGGGCCACCGCAACGTGACACTACAGCCGTGCACGTGCCACGGTAAGGCTATGGATTGTCCGCCAACTTTGGCCACAAATTAGAGCGGAAGCCGAACTGAAGAGTAAAGGCACTTGCGTGTCGTGGTGGGCCAGTGTATAGTCCGACATGTTGGGCAACTGCAACGCGGCACTTCAGCAGCGCACGTGCCGCCGAAGGGCCATGGAGTGTCCGACATCTTTTTCCATTATTTGGAGCGGAAGCAGAACTGAGGAGTAAAGCCACAGGCGTGTCGTAGTAGGGCAGTGTAGAGTCCGCTATTTAGGGGCACCGCAACGCGGCACTACAGCCGCAGACGTGCCACAGTAGGGCCACGGAGGGTCCGCCGTATTAGGCCACTGATTTAAGCGGAAGCGCAACTGAGAACTTAAGTCTTTGGTAGAGTCTAGTAGGGCAGTGTAGAGTCCGACATTTTGGGTCACCCCATCGCGGCACTACAGCCGCGGACGTGCCGCAGAAGGTCTATAGACTATTCGCCATCTTTGGCCACTGATTTGAGCAGAAGTCGATTTAAGGAGTAAAGGCACTGACGTGTCGTCGTAGGGCAGTGTAGAGTCCGATATTTTTGACCACCGCAACACGGCACTACAGTCGTGATGTGCCGCATTAGGGCCGGGGAGTGTTCGCCATCTTTGGCCAGGGATTAGAGCGGAAGCCGAACAGAGGAGTAAAGGCACTAACGTGTAGTAGTAGGGCAGAGTAGAGTCCGATATTTTGGGGCAACACAACGTGGCACTTCAGCAGCGCACGTGCCGCTGAAGGGACATGGAGTGTCCGACATCTTTTCCCACTATTAAGAGCGGAAGCCGAACTGAGGAGAAAAGGCACTGGCGTGTAGTAGTAGGGCAGTGTAGAGACTGACATGTTGGGCCGCAGCTACGCGGCACTACAGCTTACACGTGCCGCTGAAGGGCCATGGAGTGTCCGCCATCTTTTTCCATTAGTTAGATTGGAAGAAAACTGAGGAGAAAAGGCACTGGCGTGTAGTAGTAGGGCAGTGTAGAGTCCGATATTTTGGTTAACGCAACGCGGCACTACAGTCGCGCATGTGCCGCAATAGGGCCATGGAGTGTCCGCCTTCTTTGGTCACTAATTTGAGCGGAAGTCGAAATGAGGAGTAAAGGCACTGGCGTGTAGAAATAGGGCAGTGTAGTTTCCTGAAATTTTGGTTCACCGCAGCCCGGCACTACAGTCGCGGACGTGCCGCAGTAGGGCTATGGAATGTCCACCATCTTTGGTAACGGATAAGAGCGGAAGCTCAACTGAGGAGTAAAGGCACAGGCGTGTCGTAGTAGGGCAGAGTAGAGTCCGATATTTTGGGCCACCGCAACGTGACACTAAAGCCGTGCACGTGCCGCGGTAAGGCTATGGATTGTCCACCAACTTTGGCCACAAATTAGAGCGGAAGCCGAACTGAAGAGTAAAGGCACTTGCGTGTCGTGGTAGGGCAGTGTATAGTCCGACATTTTGGGCCACCGCACCGCGGCACTACAGTCGCGGACGTGCTGCTGTAGGGCTATGGAGTCTCCACCATCTTAGGCCACTGATTAGAGCGGAAGCTCATCTGAGGAATAAAGCCACAGGCGTGTCGTAGTAGGGCAGTGTAGAGTCCGATATTTTGGGGCAACGCAACGCGGCACAACAGCTTATTACGTGCCGCAGTAGGGCCGTGGAGTGTCCGCCATTTTTGGCCACTGATTAGAGCGGAAGCCGAACTGAGGAGTAAACGCACTGGCGTGTCGTAGACGGACAGTGTTGCGTCCGACATGTTAGGCCACTGCAACGCGGCACTTCAGCAGCGCACGTGCCGCCGAAGGGTCATGGAGTGTCCGACATCTTTTTCCACTATTTAGAGCGGAAGCAGAACTGAGGAGAAAAGGCACTGGCGTGTAGTAGTAGGGCAGTGTAGAGTCCGCTATTTTGGGCCATCGCAACACGGCACTACTGCCGTGCACGTGCCGCATTAGGGCCGGGGAGTGTTCATCATCTTTGGACACGGATTAGAGCGGAAGCCCAACTGAGGAGTAAAGCCACAGGCGTGTCGTAGTAGGGCAGTGTAGAGTCCGCTATTTAGGGGCACCGCAACGCGGCACTACAGCCGCAGACGTGCCACAGTAGAGCCACGGAGGGTCCGCCATATTAGGCCACTGATTTAAGCGGAAGCGCAACTGAGAACTTAAGTCTTTGGTAGAGTCTAGTAGGGCAGTGTAGAGTCCGACATTTTGGGTCACCGCATCGCGGCACTACAGCCGCGGTCGTGCTGCAGTAGGGCCATGGAGGGTCCGCCATATTTGGCCACTGATTTAAGCGAAAGCCCAACTGAGGAGTAAAGGAACAGGCGTGTCGTAGTAGGGCAGTGAAGTATCCGCCATTTTGGGGCACCGCAACGCGGCACTACAGCCGTGGACATGCCGCAGAAGGTCTATAGACTATTCGCCATCTTTGGCCACTGATTTGAGCGGAAGTCGATTTAAGGAGTAAAGGCACTGACGTGTCGTCGTAGGGCAGTGTAGAGTCCGATATTTTTGGCCACCACTGCTCAGCACTACAGCCGCGGACGTGCCGCAGTAGCGCTATAGACTGTCCGCCACCTTTAGCCACTGATTTAAGCGGAAGCCCAACTGAGGAGTAAAGGAACAGGCGTGTCGCAGTAGGGCAGTGTAGAGTCCGCTATTTTGGGGCACCGCAACACGGCACTACAGCCGCGGACGTGCCGCAGTAGGGCTATGGAATGCCCGCCATCTTTGGTAACGGATAAGAGCGGAAGCTCAACTGAGGAGTACAGGCACAGGCGTGTCGTAGTAGGGCTGAGTAGAGTCCGATATTTTGGGCCACCGCAACGTGACACTACAGCCGTGCACGTGCCGCGGTAAGGCTATGGATTGTCCGCCAACTTTGGCCACAAATTAGAGCGGAAGCCGAACTGAAGAGTAAAGACACTTGCGTGTCGTGGTAGGGCAGTGTATAGTCCGACATTTTGGGCCACCGCACCGCGGCACTACAGTCGCGGACGTGCTGCTGTAGGGCTATGGAGTGTCCACCTTCTTTGGCCACTGATTAGAGCGGAAGCTCTAATCAGTGGCCAAAGAAGCTGCTCATCTGAGGAATAAAGCCACAGGCGTGTCGTAGTAGGGCAGTGTAGAGTCCGACATTTTGGGGCACCGCATCGCGGCACTACAGCCGCGGACGTGCTGCAGTAGGGCCATGGAGGGTCCGCCATATTTGGCCACTGATTAGAGCGGAAACTCATCTGAGGAGTAAAGTCACAGGCGTGT
Organism: Parasteatoda tepidariorum; assembly: GCF_982258835.1. Lineage (NCBI taxonomy): Eukaryota > Metazoa > Arthropoda > Arachnida > Araneae > Theridiidae > Parasteatoda > Parasteatoda tepidariorum. Next base: position 153,715 of record NW_028257431.1, on the reverse strand, counting down.
CGTAGTAGGGCAGTGTAGAGTCCGCCATTTAGGGGCACCGCAACGCGGCACTACAGCCGCAGACGTGCCACAGTAGGGCCACGGAGGGTCCGCCATATTAGGCCACTGATTTAAGCGGAAGCGCAACTGAGAACTTAAGTCTCTGGTAGAGTCTAGTAGGGCAGTGTAGAGTCCGACATTTTGGGGCACCGCATCGCGGCACTACAGCCGCGGACGTGCTGCAGTAGGGCCATGGAGGGTCCGCCATATTTGGCCACTGATTTAAGCGAAAGCCCAACTGAGGAGTAAAGGAACAGGCGTGTCGTAGTAGGGCAGTGAAGTGTCCGCCATTTTGGGGCACCGCAACGCGGCACTACAGCCGCGGACGTGCCGGAGAAGGTCTATAGACTATTCGCCATCTTTGGCCACTGATTTGAGCGGAAGTCGATTTAAGTTGTAAAGGCACTGACGTGTCGTCGTAGGGCAGTGTAGAGTCCGATATTTTTGGATACCGCAACACGGCACTACAGCCGTGATGTGCCGCATTAGGGCTGGGGAGTGTTCGCCATCTTTGGCCTCTGATTTAAGCGGAAGCGCAACTGAAAACTTAAGTCTTTGGTAGAGTCTAGTAGGGCAGTGTAGTGTCCGCCATTTCGGGCCGCCGCAACGCGGCACAACAGCCTATTACGTGCCGCAGTAGGGCCGTGGAGTGTCCTCCATTTTTGGGCACTGATTAGAGCGGAAGCCGAACTGAGGAGTAAAGGCACTGGCGTGTCGTAGTCGGACAGTGTTGCGTCCGACATGTTGGGCCACTGCAACGCGGCACTACAGCCGTGCAAGTGCCGCATTAGGGCCGGGGAGTGTTCGCCATCTTTGGTCCCGGATAAGAGCGGAAGCCCTGCTGAGGAGTAAAGGCACTGGCGTGTCGTAGTAGGGCAGTCTAGAGTCCGCCATTTTGGGGCAACGCAACGCGACACTACAGCCTCGGACGTGTCGCAGTAGGGCTATAGACTGTCCGCCATCTTTAGCCACTGATTTAAGCGGAAGCCGAACTGAGGAGTAAAGGCACTGACGTGTAGTAGTAGGGCAGCGAAGAGTCCTATATTTTGTTCCACCGCAACGGGGCAATAAAGCCACGCACGTGTCGCAGTAGGGCCATAGACTGTTCGCCATCTTTGGCCACGGAGTGGTGCGGAAGCCCAACTTAGGAGTAAAGGCACTGTCGTGTCGTAGTTGGGCAGTGCAGAAACCGACATTATGGACTACCGCAAAGCGGCACTACAGCCGCGCAGGTGCCGCAGAAATGCCATAGAGTGTCCGCCTTCTTTGGTCACAGATTAGAGCGGAAGCCGAACTGAGGAGTAAAGGCACAGGCGTGTGGTAGTAGGGCTGGGAAGAGTCCGACATGTTGGTCCACCGAAACGCGGCGCTACAGCCGTGCACGTGCCGCTGAAGGGCCATGGAGTGTCTGCCATCTTTTTCCACTATTTAGAGCGGAAGCCGAACAGAGGAGTAAAGGCACTGGCGTGTAGTAGTTGGGCAGTGCAGTTTCCTGCCATTTTCGCCACTGCAACGCGGCACTACAGCCGTGCACGTGCGGCATTAGGGGGCGGGAGTATTCGCCATCTTTGGCCACGGATTAGAGCGGAAGCCCAACTAAGGAGTAAAGACACTGGCGAGTCGTAGTAGTACAGTGTAATTTCCTGCCATTTTGGCCCCCGCAACGCGGCTATAAAGCCGCACATGTGCCGCAGTAGGGCCATGGAGGGTCCGCCATATTTGGCCACTGATTAGGGCGGAAGCCGACCTGAGGAGTAAAGGCACTCGCGTGTCGTAGTAGGACAGTGTAGTTTCCGCCATTATGGCCACTGCAACGCGGCACTACAGCCGCGGACGTGCCGCATTTGAGCTATGGAGTGTCCGACATCTTTGGCAACGGATTAGAGCGAAAGCCCAACTGAGGAATAAAGGCACTGGTGTGCTGTAGTAGGGCAGTGTAGTTTCCTGCCATTCTGGCCTCCGCAACGCGGCGCTACAGCCGTGCTCGTGCCGCTGAAGGGCCTTGGAGTGTCCGCCATCTTTTTCCACTATTTATAGCGGAAGCCGAACTGAGGAGTAAAGGTACTGGTGTGTCGTAGTAGGGCAGTGTAGTGTCCGACATTTCGGGCCACCGCAACGCGGCACTACAGCATCGCATGTGCCGCAGTAGAGTTATGGAGTGACCGCCATCTTTGGCCACTGATTAGAGCGGAAGCCGAACTGTGGAGTAAAGGCACTGGCCTGTTGTAGTCGGAAAGTGTAGCGTCCGACAAGTTGGGCCACCGCAACGCGGTACTACAACCGTGCACGTGCCTCTGATGGGCCATGGAAGTTCCACCATCTTTTTCTACAAATTAGAGCGGATGCCGAACTGAGGAGTAAATTCACTGGCGTGTCGAAGTAGGTCTGTGTAGAGTCCACCATTTTGGTTCACCGCATCCCGGCACTACAGCCGTGCACGTGCCGCTGAAGGGCCATGGAGTGTCCGCCATCTTTTTCCACTATTAAGGGCGGAAGCCGATCAGAGGAGTAAAGGCACTGGTGTGTAGTAGTTGGGCAGTGTAGTTTCCTGCCATTTTCGCCACTGCAACGCGGCACTACAGCCATGCACGTGCGGCATTAGTGGGCGGTAGTGTTCGCCATCTTTGGCCACGGATTAGAGCGGAAGCCCAACTGAGGAGTAAAGGCACTGGCGGTTCGTAGTAGGGCAGTGTAGAGTCCACCATTTTGGTTCACCGCATCCCGGCACTACAGCCGCGCATGTGCCACGGATGGGCCATGGAGAGTCCGCCATCTTTGGTCACTGATTAGGGCGGAAGTCGACCTTTGGAGTAAAGACACTCGCGTGTCGTAGTAGGGCAGCGAAGTGTCCGACAATTTGGGCCACCGCAACAAGGCACTACAGCCGCGGACGTGCCGCATTAGAGCTATGGAGTGTCCGCCATCTTTGGCCAATGACTAGAGGGGAAGCGCAATTGAGAGCTTAAGTCTTTGGTAGGGTCATGAAGGGCAGTGTAGTGACCGCTATTTTGGGCCACCACAACGCGGCACTACAGTTGCGAACGTGCCGCAGTAGAGCTATGGAGAGTCCGCCATCTTTGGTCACTGATTAGGGCGGAAGCCGACCTGAGGAGTAAAGGCACAGGCGTGTCGTAGTAGGGCAGTGTAGAGTCCGACATTTTGGGCCACCGCAAGGCGGCACTACAGCCGCGGACCTGCCGCACTAGGGCCATAGACTGTTCGCCTTCTTTGGCCACGGAGTGGTGCGGAAGCCCAACTGAGGAGTAAAGGCACTGTCGTGTCGTAGTTGGGCAGTGCAGAATCCGACATTTTGGACTACCGCAAAGCGGCACTACAGCCGCGCACGTGACGCTGAAGGGCCATGGAGTGTCCGCCGTCTTTTTCCACTATTTAGAGCGGAAGCCGAACAGAGGAGTAAAGGCACTGGTGTGTCGTAGTAAGGCAGCGTAGAGTCTGACATTTTGGGCCACCGCAATGCGGCACTACAACCGCGAACGTGCCGCAGTAGAGCTATGGAGAGTCCGCCATCTTTGGTCACTGATTAGGGCGGAAGCCGACCTGAGGAGTAAAGGCACAGGCGTGTCGTAGTAGGGCAGTGTAGTTTCCACCATTTTGGCCACTGCAACGCGGCACTTCAGCTACGCACAAACCGCAATAGGACCGTGGAGTGTCCGCAATCTTTGGCAACGGATTAGAGCGAAAGCCCAACTGAGGGGTTATGGGACTGGCGTTTAGTAGTAGGACAGCGAAGAGTTCGACAATTTGGGCAACCGAAGCGCGGCACTACAGCCGCGGACGTGCCGCATTAGAGCTATGGAGTGTCCGCCTTCTTTGGCCAATGCTTAGCGTGGAAGCGCAATTGAGAACTTATGTCTTTGGTAGGGTCATGCAGGGCGGTGTAGTGTCCGCTATTTTGGGCCACCACAACACGGTACTGCAGTTGCGCATGTGCCGCAGTTGGACCTTGGAGTGTCCGAAATCTTTGGCCAGTAATTAGAGTGGAAGCGAAACTGAGGTGTAAAGGCACTGGCTTGTCGTTGTAGGGCAGTGTAGAGTCCGAAATTTTTGGCCACTGCAACGCGACACAATAGCCGCGCATGTGCCGCAATAGCGCCGTAGAGAGTCCGCTTTCTTTGGTCACTAATTAGAGCGGAAGCCGAAATGAGGAGTAATGGAACTGGCGTGTAGAAAAAGGGCAGGGTAGTTTCCTGCCATTTTGGCCACCACAACGCGGCACTACAGCCGTGCACGTGCCGCATTAGGGCCTTGGAGTGTTCGCCATTTTTTGGCCACGGATTAGAGCGGAAGACCAAAAAAGGAATAAAGGCACTGGTGTGTCGTAGTAGGGCAGTGTATTTTCCTGCATTTTTGGCCCCCGCAACGCGGCGCTGCAGCCGTGCACGTGCCGCTGAAGGGCCATGGAGTGTCCGCCATCTTTTTCCACTATTTAGAGCGGAAGCCGAACAGAGGAGTAAAGGCACTGGTGTGTCGTAGTAGGGCAGTGTAGAGTCCGACAATTTGGGCCACCGTAACGCGGCACTACAGCCGCGCATGTGCCGCAATAGGGCCATAGAGTGTCTGCCTTCTTTGTTCACTAATTTGAGCGGAAATCGAACTGAGGAGTAAAGGCACTGGCGAGTAGAAATAGGGCAGTGTAGAGTCCACCATTTTGGTTCACCGCAACCCGGCACTACAGCCGCGCATGTGCCGCGGAAAGGCCATGGAGATTCCGCCATCTTTGGTCACTGATTAGGGCGGAAGCCGACCTGAGGAGTAAAGGCACTCGCGTGTCGTAGTAGGGCAGTGTAGTTTCCACCATTTTGGAAACTGCAACGCGGCACTTCAGCTACGCACAAACCGCAATAGGACCGTGGAGTGTCCGCAATCTTTGGCTACGGATTAGAGCGAAAGCCCAACTGGGGGGTTAAGGGACTGGCGTGTCGTAGTAGGACAGCGAAGAGTCCGACAATTTGGCGGACGCAACGTGGCTGTAAAGCCGCACACGTGGCGCAGTAGGGCCATGGAGGCTCCGCCAACTTTGGCCACGGATTAGAGCGGAAGCGCAACTGAGGAGTGAAGGCACAGGCATGTCGTAGTAAGTCTGTGAAGAATCCGCCATTTTGGGGCTCCGAATCGCGGAACTACAACAGCAGACGTGCCGCAGAACGGCTATAGACTGTCCGCCATCTTTGGCCACTAATTTGAGCGGAAGTCGAACTGAGGAGAAAAGGCACTGGCGTGTAGAAATAGGGCAGTGTAGTTTCCTGCCATTTTCGCTTCTGCAACGCGGCACTACAGCCGTGCACGTGCCGCATTAGGGTGCGAGAGTGTTCGCCATCTTCGGCCACGGATTAGAGCGGAAGCCCAACTGAGGAATAAAGGCACTTTCGTGTCGTAGTAGGGCAGTGAAGTTTCCTGCCATTTTGGCCCCCGCAACGCGGCGCTACAGCCGTGGCCATGGAGTGTCCGCCATCTTTTTCCACTATTTAGAGCGGAAGCCGAACAGAGGAGTAAAGGCACAGGCGTGTGGTCGTAGGGCTGGGAAGAGTCCGACATGTTGGGCCACCGAATCGCGGCACTTCAGCCGCGCGCCATGGATTGTCCGCCATATTTTTCCACTATTTAGAGCGGAAGCCGAACTGAGGAGTAAAGGCACTGGCGTGTAGTAGTTGGGCAGTGTAGTTTCCTGCCATTTTCGCCACTGCAACGCGGCACTACAGCAGTGCACGTGCGGCATTAGGGGGCGGTAGTGTCCGCCATCTTTGGCTCCTGATTAGAGCGGAAGCAGAACTGTGGAGTAAAAGCACTGGCGTGTTGTAGTCGGGGAGTGTAGCGACCGACAAGTTGGACAACCGCAACGCGGCACTACAGTCGTGCACGTGCCGCAGAAGGGCCAAGGACGGTCCGCCATCTTTGGTCACAGATTAGGGCGGAAGCCGACCTGAGGAGTAATGGAACTGGCGTGTAGAAAAAGGGATGGGTAGTTTCCTGCCATTTTGGCCACCACAACGCGGCACTACAGCCGCGAACGTGCCGCAGTAGAGCTATGGAGTGTCCGCCATCTTTGACCACTGATTAGAGCGGAAGCGCAACTGTGGAGTAAAGGCACTGGCGTTTTGTATTCGGACTGTGTAGCGTCCAACAAGTTGGGCCACCTCAACGCGGCACTACAGCCGTGCACGTGCCGCTGAAGGGCAATAGAGTGTCCGCCTTCTTTGGTCACAAAAGAGAGCGGAGGCAGAACTGAGGAGTAAATGCACTGGTGTGTAGAAATAGGGCAGAGTAGTTTCCTGCCATTTTCGCCATTGCAACGCGGCACTACAGCCGTGCACGTGCAGCATTAAGGCCTTGGAGTGTTCGCTATTTTTTAGCCTGGGATTAGAGCTGAAGACCAACTGAGGAGTAAAGGCACTGGCGTGTCGTAGTAGGGCAGTGTAGAGTTCGACATTTTGGGCCACCGCAACGCGGCACTACAGCCGCGGACGTGCCACACTAGGGCTATAGACTGTTCGCCATCTTTCGCCAATGCTTAGTGTGGAAGCGCAATTGAGAAATTATGTCTTTGGTAGGGTCATGTAGGACGGTGTAGTGTCCGCTATTTTGGGCCACCACAACGCGGCACTACAGTTGCCCATGCGCCGCAGTAGGGCCATGGAGGGTCCGCCATATTTGGCCACTGATTAGAGCGGAAACGCTACTGAGAACTTAAGTCTTTGGTAGGGTCTAGAAGGGCAGTGTAGTTTCCACCATTTTGGGCAATCGCAACTTGGCACATTCAGCCGTGGACGTGCCGCAGAAGGGCTATAGACTGTCCGCCTTCTTTGGCTCCTGATTAGAGAGGAAGCAGAACTGTGGAGTAAAGGCACTGGCGTGTTGTAGTCAGGCAGCGTAGCGACCGACAAGTTGGGCCACCGCAACGCGGCACTACAGTCGTGCACGTGCCGCAGAAGGGCCACGGAGAGTCCGCCATCTTTGGTCACTGATTAGGGCAGAAGCCGACCTGAGGAGTAAAGGCACTCGCGTGTCGTAGTAGGGCAGTGTTATTTCCTGCCATTTTGGCCCCCGCAACGCGGCTATAAAGCCGCACACGTGCCGCAGTAGGGCCATGGAGGGTCGGCAATCTTTGGCATCGGATAAGAGCGAAAGCCCAACTGAGGGGTTAAGGGACTGGCGTGTCGTAGAAGGGCAGCGAAGAGTCCGTCAATTTGGGTCGCCACAACGCGGCACTACAGTTGCGCATGTGCCGCATTAGAGCTATGGAGTGTCCGCCATCTTTGGCCAATGCTTAGTGTGGAAGCGCAAATGAGAACTTATGTCTATGGTAGCGCCATGTAGGGCGGTGTAGTGTCCGCTATTTTTGGCCACCACAACGCGGCCCTACAGTTGCGCATGTGCCGCAGTTGGACCATGGGGTGTCCGAAATCTTTGACCAGTGATTAGAGTGGAAGCGAAACTGAGGTGTAAAGGCACTGGCTTGTCGTTGTAGGGCAGTGTAGAGTCCGAAATTTTTGGCCACTGCAACGCGACACAATAGCCGCGCATGTGCCGCAGTAGCGCCGTAGAGAGCCCGCTATCTTTGGTCACTAATTAGAGCGGAAGCCGAACTGAGGGTTAATGGAACTGGCGTGTAGAAAAAGGCCAGGGCAGTTTCCTGCCATTTTGGCCCCCGCAACGCGGCGCTACAGCTATGCACGTGCCGCTGAAGGGCCATGGAGTGTCCGCCATCTTTTTCCACTATTTAGAGCGGAAGCCGAACAGAGGAGTAAATGCACTGGCGTGTCGTAGTAGGGCAGTGTAGAGTCCGACATTTTGGGCCACTGCAACGCGGCAGTACAGCCGCGGACGTGCCACACTAGGGCTATAGACTGTTCGCCATCTTTGGCCACGGAGTGGAGCGGATGCCCAACTGAGGAGTAAAGGCACAGTCGTGTCGTAGTTGGGCAGTGCAGAATCCGTCAATTTGAGCTACAGCAACACGGCACTACGGTCGCGAACGTGCCGCATTAGAGCTGTGGAGTGTCCGCCATCTTTGGCCAATGCTTAGTGTTTAAGCGCAATTGAGAACTTATGTCTTTGGTAGGGTCATGTAGGACGGTGTAGTGTCCGCTATTTTGGGCCACCACAACGCGGCACTACAGTTGCCCTTGCGCCGCAGTAGGGCCATGGAGGGTCCGCCATATTTTACCACTGATTAGAGCGGAAGCGCTACTGAGAACTTAAGTCTTTGGTAGGGTCTAGAAGGGCAGTGTAGTGTCCACCATTTTGGGCAATCGCAACTTGGCACATTCAGCCGTGGACGTGCCGCAGAAGGGCTATAGACTGTCCGCCATCTTTGGTCACAGATTAGGGCGGAAGCCGACCTGAGGAGTAAAGGCACTCGCGTGTCGTAGTAGGGCAATTTCCTGCCATTTTGGCCCCCGCAGCGCGGCTATAAAGCCGCACACGTGCCGCAGTAGGGCCATGGTGGGTCCGCAATCTTTTGCAACGGATAAGAGCGGAAGCCCAACTGAGGGGTTATGGGACTGGCGTTTAGTAGTAGGACAGCGTAGAGTTCGACAATTTGGGCAACCGAAGCGCGGCACTACAGCCGCGGACATGCCGCATTAGAGCTATGGAGTGTCCGCCATCTTTGGCCAATGCTTAGTGTGGAAGCGCAATTGAGAACTTATGTCTTTGGTAGGGTCATGTAGGGCGGTGTAGTGTCCGCTATTTTGGGCCACCACAACGCGGCACTACAGTTGCGCATGTGCCGCAGTTGGACCATGGAGTGTCCGAAATCTTTGGCCAGTGATTAGAGTGGAAGCGAAACTGAGGTGTAAAGGCACTTTCGTGTCGTAGTAGGGCAGTGTATTTTCCTGCATTTTTGGCCCCCGCAACGCGGCGCTACAGTCGTGCACGTGCCGCTGAAGGGCCATGGAGTGTCCGCCATCTTTTTCCACTATTTAGAGCGGAAGCCGAACAGAGGAGTAATGGAACTGGCGTGTAGAAAAAGGGCAGGGTAGTTTCCCGCCATTTTGGCCGCCACAACGCGGCACTACAGCCGTGCACGTGCCGCATTAGAGCCTTGGAGTGTTCGACATTTTTTGGCCACGGATTAGAGCGGAAGACCAACTGAGGAATAAAGGCACTTTCGTGTCGTAGTAGGACAGTGTATTTTCCTGCATTTTTGGCCCCCGCAACGCGGCGCTACAGCCGTGCACGTGCCGCTGAAAGGCCATGGAGTGTCCGCCATCTTTTTCCACTATTTAGAGTGGAAGCCGAACAGAGGAGTAAAGGCACTGACTAGTCGTTGTAGGGTAGTGTAGGGCCCGAAATTTTGGGCCACTGCAACGCGACACAATAGCCGCGCATGTGCCGCAATAGCGCCGTAGAGAGTCCGCTTTCTTTGGTCACTAATTAGATGTCTTTGAATTTTTAAAGCATTTTAGAATGCTAATTTCTTCATTTTAAGCTTCTCAGAACACTTTATTTCGCACAGGCATACATAGTAAACTTTAGGGTCACGCTGCGTACCCCCTAATTGACCTATAATTATTTTCTGTGGTAGGTTACACTATTACCCTGTAATATAATAAGTGGTCCAATTTAAAAATTATAGGTCAATATTAAGGTCCGATACCGTGCCGTTAGTTAACATAGAAAAGTGTCTTCGAATTTCCTTGTTTTAATACACTATTTAAAATATACATAGTGTACCCCCTAATTGACCTATAATTATTTCCTGTTGTAGGGTACACTATTACCCTATAATATAATACCTGGTCCAATTTTAATATTATGGTTCCATATTAAGGTCTGATATCGCGCCTTGCGTTAGTTAACCATTGAAAGATGTCTTTGAATTTTTAAAGCATTTTAGAACGCTTATTTCTTCATTTTAAGCTTCTCAGAACACTCTATTTCGCATAGGCATACATAGTAAACTTTAGGGTCACGCTGTGTACCCCCTAATTGACCTATAATTATTTCCTGTGGTACGGTACACTATTACCCTGTAATATAATACGTGGTCCAATTTAAAAATTATAGGTCAATATTAAGGTCCGATATCGTGCCGTTAGTTAACATAGAAAAGTGTCTTCGTATTTCCTTGTTTTAATGCACTATTTAAAATATACATAGTGTACCCCCTAATTGATCTATAATTATTTCCTGTGGTAGGGTACACTATTACCCTGTAATATAATACCTGGTCCAATTTAAATAATATGGGTCAATATTAAGGTCTGATATTGCGCCTTGCGTTAGTTAACCATTGAAAGATGTCTTTGAATTTTTAAAGCATTTTAGAACGCTTATTTCTTACTTTTAAGCTTCTCAGAACACTCTATTTCGCATAGGCATACATAGTAAAATTTAGGGTCACGCTGTGTACCCCCTAAATGACCTATAATTATTTCCTGTGGTATGGTACACTATTACCCTGTAATATAATACGTGGTCCAATTTAAAAATTATAGGTCAATATTAAGGTCCGATACCGTGCCGTTAGTTAACATAGAAAAGTGTCTTCGTATTTCCTTGTTTTAATGCACTATTTAAAATATACATAGTGTCCCCCCTAATTGACCAATAATTATTTCCTGTGGAAGGGTACACTATTACCCTGTAATATAATACCTGGTCCAATTTAAATATTATGGGTCAATATTAAGGTCTGATATTGCGCCTTGCGTTAGTTAACCATTGAAAGATGTCTTTGAATTTTTAAAGCATTTTAGAACGCTTATTTCTTCATTTTAAGCATCTCAGAACACTCTATTTCGCATAGGCATACATAGTAAACTTTAGGGTCACTCTGTGTACCCCCTAAATGACCTATAATTATTTCCTGTGGTAGGGTACACTATGACCCTGTAATATAATACGTGGTCCAATTTAAAAATTATAGGTCAATATTAAGGTCCGATACCGTGCCGTTAGTTAACATAGAAAAGTGTCTTCGTATTTCCTTGTTTTAATGCACTATTTAAAATATACATAGTGTACCCCCTAATTGACCTATAATTATTTCCTGTGGTAGGGTACACTATTACCCTGTAATATAATACCTGGTCCAATTTAAATATTATGGGTCAATATTAAGGTCGGATATTGCGCCTTGCGTTAGTTAACCATTGAAAGATGTCTTTGAATTTTTAAAGCATTTTAGAACGCTTATTTCCTCATTTTAAGCTTCTCAGAACACTTTATTTCGCATAGGCATACATAGTAAACTTTTGGGTCACACTGTGTACCCCCTAATTGACCTATAATTATTTCCTGTGGTAGGGTACACTATTACCATGCAATATAATACGTGGTCCAATTTAAAAATTATAGGTCAATATTAAGGTCCGATACCGTGCCGTTAGTTAACATAGAAAAGTGTCTTCATATTTCCTTGTTTAAATGCACTATTTAAAATATACATAGTGTACCCCCTAATTGACCTATAATTATTTCCTGTGGTAGGGTACACTATTACCCTGTAATATAATACCTGGTCCAATTCAAATATTATGGGTCAATATTAAGGTCTGATATTGCGCCTTGCGTTAGTTAACCATTGAAAGATGTCTTTGAATTTTTAAAGCATTTTAGAACGCTTATTTCTTCATTTTAAGCTTCTCAGAACACTCTATTTCGCATAGGCATACATAGTAAACTTTAGGGTCACGCTGCGTACCCCCTAATTGACCTATAATTATTTTCTGTGGTAGGTTACACTATTACCCTGTAATATAATAAGTGGTCCAATTTAAAAATTATAGGTCAATATTAAGGTCCGATACCGTGCCGTTAGTTAACATAGAAAAGTGTCTTCGAATTTCCTTGTTTTAATACACTATTTAAAATATACATAGTGTACCCCCTAATTGACCTATAATTATTTCCTGTTGTAGGGTACACTATTACCCTATAATATAATACCTGGTCCAATTTTAATATTATGGTTCCATATTAAGGTCTGATATCGCGCCTTGCGTTAGTTAACCATTGAAAGATGTCTTTGAATTTTTAAAGCATTTTAGAACGCTTATTTCTTCATTTTAAGCTTCTCAGAACACTCTATTTCGCATAGGCATACATAGTAAACTTTAGGGTCACGCTGTGTACCCCCTAATTGACCTATAATTATTTCCTGTGGTACGGTACACTATTACCCTGTAATATAATACGTGGTCCAATTTAAAAATTATAGGTCAATATTAAGGTCCGATATCGTGCCGTTAGTTAACATAGAAAAGTGTCTTCGTATTTCCTTGTTTTAATGCACTATTTAAAATATACATAGTGTACCCCCTAATTGATCTATAATTATTTCCTGTGGTAGGGTACACTATTACCCTGTAATATAATACCTGGTCCAATTTAAATAATATGGGTCAATATTAAGGTCTGATATTGCGCCTTGCGTTAGTTAACCATTGAAAGATGTCTTTGAATTTTTAAAGCATTTTAGAACGCTTATTTCTTACTTTTAAGCTTCTCAGAACACTCTATTTCGCATAGGCATACATAGTAAAATTTAGGGTCACGCTGTGTACCCCCTAAATGACCTATAATTATTTCCTGTGGTATGGTACACTATTACCCTGTAATATAATACGTGGTCCAATTTAAAAATTATAGGTCAATATTAAGGTCCGATACCGTGCCGTTAGTTAACATAGAAAAGTGTCTTCGTATTTCCTTGTTTTAATGCACTATTTAAAATATACATAGTGTCCCCCCTAATTGACCAATAATTATTTCCTGTGGAAGGGTACACTATTACCCTGTAATATAATACCTGGTCCAATTTAAATATTATGGGTCAATATTAAGGTCTGATATTGCGCCTTGCGTTAGTTAACCATTGAAAGATGTCTTTGAATTTTTAAAGCATTTTAGAACGCTTATTTCTTCATTTTAAGCATCTCAGAACACTCTATTTCGCATAGGCATACATAGTAAACTTTAGGGTCACTCTGTGTACCCCCTAAATGACCTATAATTATTTCCTGTGGTAGGGTACACTATGACCCTGTAATATAATACGTGGTCCAATTTAAAAATTATAGGTCAATATTAAGGTCCGATACCGTGCCGTTAGTTAACATAGAAAAGTGTCTTCGTATTTCCTTGTTTTAATGCACTATTTAAAATATACATAGTGTACCCCCTAATTGACCTATAATTATTTCCTGTGGTAGGGTACACTATTACCCTGTAATATAATACCTGGTCCAATTTAAATATTATGGGTCAATATTAAGGTCGGATATTGCGCCTTGCGTTAGTTAACCATTGAAAGATGTCTTTGAATTTTTAAAGCATTTTAGAACGCTTATTTCCTCATTTTAAGCTTCTCAGAACACTTTATTTCGCATAGGCATACATAGTAAACTTTTGGGTCACACTGTGTACCCCCTAATTGACCTATAATTATTTCCTGTGGTAGGGTACACTATTACCATGCAATATAATACGTGGTCCAATTTAAAAATTATAGGTCAATATTAAGGTCCGATACCGTGCCGTTAGTTAACATAGAAAAGTGTCTTCATATTTCCTTGTTTAAATGCACTATTTAAAATATACATAGTGTACCCCCTAATTGACCTATAATTATTTCCTGTGGTAGGGTACACTATTACCCTGTAATATAATACCTGGTCCAATTCAAATATTATGGGTCAATATTAAGGTCTGATATTGCGCCTTGCGTTAGTTAACCATTGAAAGATGTCTTTGAATTTTTAAAGCATTTTAGAACGCTAATTTCTTCATTTTAAGCTTCTCAGAACACTCTATTTCGCATAGGCATACATAGTAAACTTTAGGGTCACGCTGTGTACCCTCTAATTGACCTATAATTATTTCCTGTGGTAGGGTACACTATTACCCTGTAATATAATACGTGGTCCAATTTAAAAATTATAGGTCAATATTAAGTTCCGATACCGTGCCGTTAGTTAACATTGAAAAATGTCTTCGTATTTCCTTGTTTTAATGCACTATTTAAAATATACATAGTGTACCCCCTAATTGACCTATAATTATTTCCTGTGGTAGGGTACACTATTACCCTGTAATACAATACCTGGTCCAATTTAAATATTATGGGTCAATATTAAGGTCTGATATTTTGCCTTGCGCTTGTTAACCATTGAAAGATGTCTTTGAATTTTTAAAGCATTTTACAACGCTTATTTCTTCATTTTAAGCTTCTCAGAACACTCTATTTCGCATAGGCATACATAGTAAAATTTAGGGTCACGCTGTGTACTCCCTAAATGACCTATAATTATTTCCTGTGGTAGGGTACACTATTACCCTGTAATATAATACGTGGTCGAATTTAAAAATTATACGTCAATATTAAGGTCCGATACCGTGCCGTTAGTTAACATAGAAAAGAGTCTTTGAATTTTTAAAGCATTTTAGAACGCTTATTTCCTCATTTTAAGCTTCTCAGAACACTTTATTTCGCATAGGCATACATAGTAAACTTTAGGGTCACACTGTGTACACCCTAATTGACCTATAATTATTTCCTGTGGTAGGGTACACTATTACCATGCAATATAATACGTGGTCCAATTTAAAAATTATAGGTCAATATTAAGGTCCGATACCGTGCCGTTAGTTAACATAGAAAAGTGTCTTCGTATTTCCTTGTTTAAATGCACTATTTAAAATATACATAGTGTACCCCCTAATTGACCTATAATTATTTCCTGTGGTAGGGTACACTATTACCCTGTAATATAATACCTGGTCCAATTCAAATATTATGGGTCAATATTAAGGTCTGATATTGCGCCTTGCGTTAGTTAACCATTGAAAGATGTCTTTGAATTTTTAAAGCATTTTAGAACGCTTATTTCTTCATTTTAAGCATCTCAGAACTTTCTATTTCGCATAGGCATACATAGTAAAATTTAGGGTCAGGCTGTGTACCCCCTAAATGACCTATAATTATTTCCTGTGGTAGGGTACACTATTACCCTGTAATATAATACGTGGTCCAATTTAAAAATTATAGGTCAATATTAAGGTCCGATACCGTGCCGTTAGTTAACATAGAAAAATGTCTTTGAATTTTTAAAGCATTTTAGAACGCTTATTTCCTCATTTTAAGCTTCTCAGAACACTTTATTTCGTATAGACATACATAGTAAACTTTAGGGTCACGCTGAGTACCCCCTAATTGACCTATAATTATTTTCTGTGGTAGGGTACACTATCACCCTGTAATATAATACGTGGTCCAATTTAAAAATTATAGGTCAATATTAAGGTCCGATACCGTGCCGTTAGTTAACATAGAAAAGTGTCTTCGTATTTTCTTGTTTTAATGCACTATTTAAAATATACATAGTGTACCCCCTAATTGACCTATAATTATTTCCTGTTGTAGGGTACACTATTACCCTGTAATATAAAACCTGGTCCAATTGAAATATTATGGTTCCATATTAAGGTCTGATATCGCGCCTTGCGTTAGTTAACCATTGAAAGATGTCTTTGAATTTTTAAAGCATTTTAGAACGCTTATTTCCTCATTTTAAGCTTCTCAGAACACTTTATTTCGCATAGGCATTAGGACTGGGCGATATTAGAAATTATATATCGTGATATATCGTCAGTTTTGCATCGCGATATAGCGATGTATCGCGATATAGTATTTTTGAATTTCATTTACTTTAAGGCACAGAAAGTCAGATTTCTATCAAGACTTCATACGCATATTTATTTAAATCAATTTATAAATTTGAAAATATATATGTTTTGCTAAAGAAAGATATTAAATAAATTGACAAAGATGTACAAATCTTACTTAAAATATTTATTGAAAAAATGTGTGTAGATACAGAATGAAATATTTGCACTTCTTTATCGTTTATAAGGTATAAGCAGTCTTAATTTAAGTTAACCCCTAAAACACCCTTAATGAAAAAAAATATTGTTATTAAACAAAAGCTGATTTTAAAATTTCAAAATATATTTTAATTAAAATAAAAGTTAGATTGACTAAAAGCCGAAGTTTAAAATTAAAAATGTTCGAATTTTAAACTAAAAAGTAAACATAAGATTTGTAATAATTTCTTAAAATTTTCGTTCTCTGAAAGATTTCTCAGTTTAAAAATAAAAAGGAAATTTTATAAAGATATCTAGCTGAAATTATTGAAAGAAAATTTAAAAAATTTAAAAAAAAGTTTGTTAAGAAATTCATTATACACTTAAAACAAAGTGTTAAAAATATTTTTTTTTTTAAAAAAAGAAACTTTTTTTAACAAATCAATATTTGCTTGTACTATTATGCGTAAATAATTACAGAATTATTAAGTTCGATCGTAATGTTCAAATTCTTAATGAAGAAATAAACACAAGTTTTGTTATATTTTCTAAAAATGATCACGCAAATAACAAAAGATTTCTTAGTTTAAAAATAAAAAAATAAATAAAAGTGAAATTTATCAATATATTTACCTAACAGCACAGGAACAAAATTTAAAAAATAAGTTCGTTAAAAAATTATTTGTATGCTTAAAACAAAGAGCTAAATAAATTTTAGAAAAAAAAAATGCTTCTTAAACACTATTTTTATTATTATTTCATATAAATAATTAAATTAAATTAAATAATGACTGAATTATGAACAAAAAACAAAGTAAGGCAAAGTTTCTTAATTAAATTCTTAAAAATAAAAACAAAAGAATTGTGATATTCGGTAATATAATTAGCTAATTAACTAATAATATAAAACGAAAATTAAAAAAAAAATAATGATTTTACTCTCTAATAAAACGAAGTAGTAATTGATTAAAAAAAAAGAAAAAGAAATGAATAAAATTCGCAAACTTTTCAAATTCTTTTGAACAAATAAAGTTTATTGACTTATGTCCAAAAAATAAGTTTTGTTTTAACTTTATTTCTAAAATAAAAAACAACTCAAGATTTATAAATTTAAAATCAGTAATAGAAGCCCATTAAATTATTAGAAGTTTCATCCGAAAGGTTTTTAATAAATTAAAAGAAAGTAAAAAAATAACCTAACAAATTTATTTACTTTGTAATTTAATTCCTTATGGGTGCCTTAAATTAGATTTCCGATAATTTTCACATTTAAAAATATAAAAAAAGTTTTGTCACAAAATAAATAAAAAACTTACCTAATTAATGAAGAAACTTTTCTTTATAAATTCTTTTCAATAATAGATTGCGTTCAGAACAAGGTTACGACGGCGATCACGAAGTTAATCCCATTGAAAATAATCTACAAGAAACGATTTCAAATCGCGAAGGTGCGAAAACGAACATGTGATATAACGATATAAGGTCTCAAAAGTGATTCTGATTCTACCGCTCATCAGTCAAGGCCGTCTCAACATAACGAAACAATATCGTCTTCCACAGCGCGAGTTGGCATCGGAACGTAAGAGAAAGTCCTTGCGTGTATCGCTATATCGCTATATCGTTATATCGTCTTCTTCACTCGACGGCTTAAATCAGATTTCGGATGCATCGCTTGGAATGAAAGTTGCTGTATCGGTTTGCCGATATAGGCGTTAAATCGATATGTCGCGATATATCGATTTATAGCCCAGTCCTAATAGGCATACATAGTAAACTTTAGGGTCACGCTGTGTAAACCCTAATTGACCTATAATTATTTCCTTTGGTAGGGTACACTATTACCCTGTAATATAATACCTGGTCCAATTTAAATATTATGGGTCAATATTAAGGTCTGATATTGCGCCTTGCGTTAGTTAACCATTGAAAGATGTCTTTGAATTTTTAAAGCATTTTAGAACGCTTATTTCTTCATTTTAAGCTTCTCAGAACACTCTATTTCGCATAGGCATACATAGTAAAATTTAGGGTCACGCTGTGTACCCCCTAAATGACCTATAATTATTTCCTGTGTTAGGGTACACTATTACCCTGTAATATAATACGTGGTCCAATTTAAAAATTATAGGTCAATATTAAGTTCCGATACCGTGCCGTTAGTTAACATTGAAAAATGTCTTCGTATTTCCTTGTTTTAATGCACTATTTAAAATATACATAGTGTACCCCCTAATTGACCTATTATTATTTCCTGTGGTAGGGTACACTATTACCCTGTAATATAATAGGTGGTCCAATTTAAAAATTATAGGTCAATATTAAGGTCCGATACCGTGCCGTTAGTTAACATAGAAAAATGTCTTTGAATTTTTAAAGCATTTTAGAACGCTTATTTCCTCATTTTAAGCTTCTCAGAACACTTTATTTCGCATAGGCATACATAGTAAACTTTTGGGTCACTCTGCGTACCCCCTAATTGACCTATAATTATTTCCTGTTTTAGGGTACACTATAACCCTGTAATATAATACGTGGTCCAATTTAAAAATTATAGGTCAATATTAAGGTCCGATACCGTGCCGTTAGTTAACATAGAAAAGTGTCTTCGTATTTCCTTGTTTTAATGCACTATTTAAAATATACATAGTGTACCCCCTAATTGACCTATAATTATTTCCTGTGGTAGGGTACACTATTACCCTGTAATATAATACCTGGTCCAATTTAAATATTATGGGTCAATATTAAGGTCTGATATTGCGCCTTGCGTTAGTTAACCATTGAAAGATGTCTTTGAATTTTTAAAGCATTTTAGAACGCTTATTTCTTCATTTTAAGCATCTCAGAACACTCTATTTCGCATAGGCATACATAGTAAACTTTAGGGTCACTCTGTGTACCCCCTAATTGACCTATAATTATTTCCTGTGGTAGGGTACACTATAACCCTGTAATATAATACGTGGTCCAATTTAAAAATTATAGGTCAATATTAAGGTCCGATACCGTGCCGTTAGTTAACATAGAAAAGTGTCTTCGTATTTCCTTGTTTTAATGCACTATTTAAAATATACATAGTGTACCCCCTAATTGACCTATAATTATTTCCTGTGGTAGGGTACACTATTACCCTGTAATATAATACCTGGTCCAATTTAAATATTATGGGTCAATATTAAGGTCGGATATTGCGCCTTGCGTTAGTTAACCATTGAAAGATGTCTTTGAATTTTTAAAGCATTTTAGAACGCTTATTTCTTCATTTTAAGCTTCTCAGAACGCTCTATTTCGCATAGGCATACATAGTAAACTTTAGGGTCACGCTGTGTACAGCCGCGGACGTGCCGCAGTAGGGCTATAGACTGTCCGCCATCTTTAGCCACTGATTTAAGCGGAAGCCCTACTGAGGAGTAAAGGAACAGGCGTGTCGTAGTAGGGCAGTGTAGAGTCCGATATTTTGGGGCAACGCAACGCGACACTACAGCCGCGGACGTGACGCAGTAAGGCTATAGACTGTCCGCCATCTTTGGCCATTAATTAGAGCGGAAGCAGAACTGAGGAGTAAAGGCACTGACGTGTAGTAGTAGGGCAGTGTAGAGTCCGATATTTTGGGGCAACGCAACGCGACACTACAGCCTCGCGCTTGCCGCAGTAGGGTCAAGAAGGGGCCGCCATATTTGGGAGCTGATTAAACCGGAAGCGCAATTGAGAACTTAAGTCTTTGGTAGAGTCTAGAAGGGCAGTGCAGTGTCCGCCTTTTTGGGCCACCGCAACGCGGCACTACAGCTACGCACGTGCAGCAGTAGGGCCGTGGAGTGTCCGCCATTTTTGGCCACTAATTAGAGTGGAAGCCGAACTGAAGAGTAAAGGCACAGGCGTGTAGTAGAAGGACAGTGTATAGTCCGATATTTTGGGCCACCGCAACGCGGCACTTCAGCAGCGCACGTGCCGCTGAAGGGCCATGGAGTGTCCGACATCTTTTTCCACTATTTAGAGCGGAAGCCGAACTGAGGAGAAAAGGCACTGGCGTGTAGTAGTAGGGCAGTGCAGTGTCCGCCCTTTTGGGCCATCGCAACACGGCACTACAGCCGTGCACGCGCCGAAGTAGGGCTATGGACTGTCCGCCATTTTTGGCCACTAATTAGAGTGGAAGCCGAACTGAAGAGTAAAGGCACAGGCGTGTAGTAGAAGGACAGTGTATAGTTCGATATTTTGGGCCACCGCAACGCGGCACTACAGTCGCGGACGAGCTGCTGTTGGGCTATGGAGTGTCCGCCATATTTGGCCACAGATTAAAGCGGAAGGCGCAACTGAGAACTTAAGTCTTTGGTAGAGTCTAGCAGGACAGTGTTGTGTCCGCCATTTTGGGCCACCGCAACGCGGCCCTACAGCCACGCACGTGCCACAGTTGGGCCGTGGAGTATCCGCCATCTTTGGCCACGGATTGTAGTGGAAGCTTAACTGAGGAGTAAAGGCACTCGCGTGTCACAGTAAGGCAGTGTAGAGTCCGCCATTTTTTGGCACTGCAACGCGACACTATAGTCGCGGACGTGCCGCAGTAGGGCTATAGACTGTCCGCCATCTTTAGCCACTGATTAGAGCATAAGCCGAACTGAGGAGTAAAGGCACGGGCGTATCGAAGTCGGGCAGTGTAGCGTCCGACTTGTTGGGCCACTGCAACGCGGCACTACAGCCGTGCACGTGCCGCAGTAGGTCCGGGGAGCGTTCGCCATCTTTGGAAACTGATTTGAGCTGAATCCCAACTGAGCAGTAAAGGCACTGGCATGTCGTAGTAAGGTAGTGTAGAGTCCGACATTTTGGGCCACTGCAACGTGGCACTACAGCCACGCACGTGCCGCAGAAGGGCCGTGGAGTGTCCGCCATCTTTATCTACTGATTAGAGCGGAATCCCAACTGAGGAGTAAAGGCACTGGCGTGCCGTAGTAAGCCAGTGTAGAGTCCGACATTTTGGGCCACTGCAACGTGGCACTACTGCCACACACGTGCCGCAGTAGGGCAATAGACCGTCCGCCATCGTTAGACACTGATTAGAGCAGAAGCCGAACTGAGGAGTAAAGGCACAGGCGTGTCGTAGTCGGGCAGTGTAGCGTCCGACATGTTGGGCCACCGCAACGCGGCTATAAAGCCACGCACGTGCCGCAGAAGGGCCATGGAGGGTCCGCCATATTTGATCATAGATTAAAGCGGAAGCGCAACTGAGAACTTAAGTTTATGGTACAGTCTAGTAGGGTAGTGTTGTGTCCACCATTTTGGGCCACCGCAACGCAGCACTACAGCCACGCGCGCGCCGAAGTAGTGCCGGGGAGTGTTCGCCACCTTTGGTCCCGGATAAGAGCGGAAGCCCTGCTGAGGAGTAAAGGCACTGCCGTGTCGTAGTAAGGCAGTGTAGAGTCCGCCATTTTGAGGCAACGCAACGCGACACTACAGCCACGGACGTGCCGCAGTAGGGCTATAGACTGTCCGCCATCTTTGGCCATTAATTAGAGCGGAAGCCGAACTGAGGAGTAAAAGCACTGACGTGTAGTAGTAGGGCAGTGAAGAGTCCTATATTTTGTTCCACCGCAACGGGGCAATAAAGCCACGCACGTGTCGCAGTAGGGCCGTGGAGTGTCCGCCATCTTTGGCCACTGATTAGAGCGGAAGCCGAACTGTGGAGTAAAGGCACTGGCGTGTCGTAGTCGGGCAGTGTAGAGTACGCCATTTTGGGCCACTGCAACGCGTTACTTTAGCAGCGCACGCGCCGCTGAAGGGCCATGGAGTGTCCGACATCTTTTTCCATTAGTTAGAGTGGAAGCCGAACTGAGGAGAAAAGGCACAGGCGTGCAGTAGTAGGGCAGTGTAGTATCCTGTCATTTTGGCCACCACTACGCAGCACTACAGCCGCGGACGTGCCGCAGTAGGGCTATAGACTGTCTGCCATCTTTAGCCACTGATTTAAGCGGAAGCCCTACTGAGGAGTAAAGGAACAGGCGTATCGTAGTAGGGCAGTGTAGAGTCCGATATTTTGGGGCAACGCAAAGCGACACTACAGCCGCGCGCTTGGCGCAATAGGGTCATGGAGGGTCCGCCATATTTGGCCTCTGATTTAAGCGGAAGCGCATTTGAGAACTTAAGTCTTTGGTAGAGTCTAGTAGGGCAGTGTGGTGTCCGCCATTTCGGGCCACCGCAACGCGGCACAACAGCCTATTACGTGCCGCAGTAGGGCCGTGGAGTGTCCGCCATTTTTGACCACTGATTAGAGCGGAAGCCGAACTGAGGAGTAAACGCACTGGCGTGTCGTAGTCGGACAGTGTTCCGTCCGACATGTTGGGCCACTGCAACGCGGCACTTCAGCAGCGCTCGTGCCGCCGAAGGGCCATGGAGTGTCCGACATCTTTTTCCACTATTTAGAGCGGAAGCAGAACTGAGGAGAAAAGGCACTGGCGTGTAGTAGTAGGGCAGTGTAGAGTCCGCTATTTTGGGGCACCGCAACACGGCACTACTGCCGTGCACGTGCCGCATTAGGGCCGGGGAGTGTTTATCATCTTTGGACACGGATTAGAGCTGAAGCCCAACTGAGGAGTAAAGGAACAGGCGTGTCGCAGTAGGGCAGTGTAGAGTCCGCTATTTTGGGGCACCGCAACACGGCACTACAGCCTCGGATGTGCCGCAGTAGGACTATGGAATGTCCGCCATCTTTGGTAACGGATAAGAGCGGAAGCTCAACTGAGGAGTAAAGGCACAGGCGTGTCGTAGTAGGGCAGAGTAGAGTCCAATATTTTGGGCCACCGCAACGTGACACTATAGCCGTGCACGTGCCGCGGTAAGACTATGGATTGTCCGCCAACTTTGGCCACAAATTAGAGCGGAAGCCGAACTGAAGAGTAAAGGCACTTGCGTGTCGTGGTAGGGCAGTGTATAGTCCGACATTTTGGGCCACCGCACCGCGGCACTACAGTCGCGGACGTGCTGCTGTAGGGCTATGGAGTGTCCACCATCTTTGGCCACAGATTAGAGCGGAAGCTCATCTGAGGAGTAAAGCCACTGGCGTGTCGTAGTAGGGCAGTGTAGAGTCCGCCATTTAGGGGCACCGCAACGCGGCACTACAGCCGCAAACGTGCCGCAGTAGGGCCACGGAGGGTCCGCCATATTAGGCCACTGATTTAAGCGGAAGCCGAACTGTGGAGTAAAGGCACTGGCGTGTCGTAGTCGGGCAGTGTTGCGTCCGACATGTTGGGCCACTGCAACGCGGCACTTTAGCAGCGCACGTGCCGCTGAAGGGCCATGGATTGTCCGACATCTTTTTCCACTATTTAGAGCGGAAGCAGAACTGAGGAGAAAAGGCACTGGCGTGTAGTAGTAGGGCAGTGCAGTGTCCGCCCTTATGGGCCATCGCAACACGGCACTACAGCCGTACACGCGCCGAAGTAGGGCTATGGACTGTCCGCCATTTTTGGCCACTAATTAGAGTGGAAGCCGAACTGAAGAGTAAAGGCACAGGCGTGTAGTAGAAGGACAGTGTACAGTCCGATATTTTGGGCCACCGCAACGCGGCACTACAGCCGTGCACGTGCCGAAATAGGGCCGGGGAGTGTTCGCCATCTTTGGCCACGGATTAGAGCGGAAGCTCAACTGAGGAGAAAAAGCACAGGCGTTTCGTTGTAGGGCAGTGTAGAGTCCATTATTTTGGGGCACCGCAACGCGACACTACAGTCGCGTACGAGCTGCTGTAGGGCTATGGAATGTCCGCCATCTTTGGCCACTGATTAGAGCGGAAGCTCATCTGAGGAGTAAAGCCACAGGCGTGTCGTTGTAGGGCAGTGTAGAGTCCGCCATTTAGGGGCACCGCAACGTGGCACTACAGCCGCAGACGTGCCGCAGTAGGGCTATAGACTGTCCGCCATCTTTAGCCACTGATTTAAGCGGAAGCCCTACTGAGGAGTAAAGGAACAGGCGTGTCGTAGTAGGGCAGTGTAGAGTCCGATATTTTGGGGCAACGCAACGCAACGCGACACTACAGCTGCGCGCTTGCCGCAGTAGGGCCATGGAGGGTCCGCCATATTTGGCCTCTGATTTAAGCGGAAGCGCAACTGAGAACTTAAGTCTTTGGTAGAGTCTAGTAGGGCAGTGTAGTGTCCGCCATTTCGGGCCACCGCAACGCGGCACAACAGCCTATTACGTGCCGCAGTAGGGCCGTGGAGTGTCCTACATTTTTGGCCACTGATTAGAGCGGAAGCCGAACTGAGGAGTAAAGGCACTGGCGTGTCGTAGTCGGACAGTGTTGCGTCCGACATGTTGGGCCACTGCTACGCGGCACTTCAGCCGTGCAAGTGCCGCGTTGAAGTAGGCAGGGTAGTGTAGAGTCCGCTATTTTGGGGCAACGCAACGCGACACTACAGCCTCGGACGTGCCGCAGTAGGGCTATAGACTGTCCGCCATCTTTGGCCATTAATTAGAGCGGAAGCCGATCTGAGGAGTAAAGGCACTGACGTGTAGTAGTAGGGCAGTGAAGAGTCCTATATTTTGTTCCACCGGAACGGGGCAATAAAGCCACGCACGTGTCGCAGTAGGGCCGTGGAGTGTTCGCCATCTTTGGCCACTGATTAGAGCGTAAGCCGAACTGTGGAGTAAAGGCACTGGCGTGTCGTAGTCGGGCAGAGTGGAGTACGCCATTTTGGTCCACTACAACGCGGCACTTTAGCAGCGCACGTGCCGCTGAAGGGCCATGGAGTGTCCGACATCTTTTTCCATTAGTTAGAGTGGAAGCAGAACTGAGGAGAAAAGGCACTGGCGTGTAGTAGTAGGGCAGTGTAGTATCCAGTCATTTTGGCCACCACTACGCAGCACTACAGCAGCGGACGTGCCGCAGTAGGGCTATAGAGTCCGCCATCTTTAGCCACTGATTTAAGCGGAAGCCCTACTGAGGAGTAAAGGAACAGGCGTGTCGTAGTAGGGCAGTGTAGAGTCCGATAATTTGGGCAACGCAAGGCGACACTACAGCTGCGCTCTTGCCGCAGTAGGGCCATGGAGGGTCCGCCATATTTGGCCTCTGATTTAAGCGGAAGTGCAACTGAGAACTTAAGTCTTTGGTAGAGTCTAGTAGGGCAGTGTAGTGTCCGCCATTTCGGGCCACCGCAACGCGGCACAACAGCCTATTACGTGCCGCAGTAGGGCCGTGGAGTGTCCGCCATTTTTGGCCACTGATTAGAGCGGAAGCCGAACTGAGGAGTAAAGGCACTGGCGTGTCGTAGTCGGACAGTGTTGCGTCCGACATGTTGGGCCACTGTAACGCGGCACTTCAGCAGCGCACGTCCGCCGAAGGGCCATGGAGTGTCCGACATCTTTTTCCACTATTTAGAGCGGAAGCAGATCTGAGGAGAAAAGGCACTGGCGTGTAGTAGTAGGGCAGTGTAGAGTCCGATATTTTGGGATATCGCAACACGGCACTACTGCCGTGCACGTGCCGCATTATGGCCGGGGAGTGTTCGCCATCTTTGGACACGGATTAGAGCGGAAGCCGAACTGAAGAGTAAAGGCACTTGCGTGTCGTGGTAGGGCAGTGTATAGTCCGACATTTTGGTCCAACGCACCGCGGCACTACAGTCGCGGACGTGCTGCTGTAGGGCTATGGAGTGTCCACCATCTTTGGCCACTGATTAGATTGGAAGCTCATCTGAGGAGTAAAGCCACTGGCGTGTCGTAGTAGGGCAGTGTAGAGTCCGCCATTTAGGGGCACCGCAACGCGGCACTACAGCCGCAGGCGTGTCGTAGTAGGGCCTCGGAGGGTCCGCCATATTACGCCACTGATTTAAGCGGAAGCGCAACTGAGAACTTAAGTCTTTGGTAGAGTCTAGTAGGGCAGTGTAGAGTCCGACATTTTGGGGCACCGCATCGCGGCACTACAGCCGTGGACGTGCTGCAGTAGGGCCATGGAGGGTCCGCCATATTTGGCCACTGATTTAAGCGAAAGCCCAACTGAGGAGTAAAGGAACAGGCGTGTCGTAGTAGGGCAGTGAAGTGTCCGCCATTTTGGGGCACCACAACGCGGCACTACAGCCGCGGACGTGCCGCAGAAGGTCTATAGACTATTCGCCATCTTTGGCCACTGATTTGAGCGGAAGTCGATTTAAGGAGTAAAGGCACTTACGTGTCGTCTTAAGGCAGTGTAGAGTCCGATATTTTGGGCCACTGCAACACGGCACTACAGCCGTGATGTGCCGCATTAGGGCCGGGGAGTGTTCGCCATCTTTGACCAGGGATTAGAGCGGAAGCCGAACAGAGGAGTAAAGGCACTGACGTGTAGTAGTAGGGCAGAGTAGAGTCCGATATTTTGGGGCAACACAACGTGGCACTTCAGAAGCGCACGTGCCGCTGAAGGGCCGTGGAGTGTCCGCCATCTTTATCCACTGATTAGAGCGGAATCCCAACTGAGGAGTAAAGGCACTGGCGTGTCGTAGTCGGGTAGTGTTGCGTCCGACATGTTGGGCCGCAGCAACGCGGCACTACAGCCGTGCACGTGCCGCAGTAGGCCCGGGAAGTGTTCGCCATCCTTGGAAACTGATTTGAGCTGAATCCCAACTGAGCAGTAAAGGCACTGGCATGTCGTAGTAAGGTAGTGTAGAGTCCGACATTTTGGGCCACTGCAACGTGGCACTACAGCCACGCACGTGTCGCAGAAGGGCCGTGGAGTGTCCGCCATCTTTATCCACTGATTAGAGCGGAATCCCAACTGAGGAGTAAAGGCACTGGCGTGCCGTAGTAAGCCAGTGTAGAGTCCGACATTTTGGGCCACTGCAACGTGGCACTACAGCCACACACGTGCCGCAGTAGGGCAATAGACCGTCCGCCATCGTTAGACACTGATTAGAGCAGAAGCCGAACTGAGGAGTAAAGGCACAGGCGTGTCGTAGTCGGTCAGTGTAGCGTCCGACATGTTGGGCTACCGCAACGCGGCAATAAAGCCGCGCACGTGCCGCAGTAGGGCTATAGTCTGTCCGCCATCTTTAGCCACTGATTTAAGCGGAAGCCCTACTGAGGAGTAAAGGAACAGGCGTATCGTAGTAGGGCAGTGTAGAGTCCGACATGTTGGGCCACTGCAACGCGGCACTTCAGCAGCGCACGTCCGCTGAAGGGCCATGGAGTGTCCGCCATCTTTTTCCATTAGTTAGATTGGAAGCCGAACTGAGGAAAAAAGGCACTGGCGTGTAGTAGTAGGGCAGTGTAGTATCCTGCCATTTTGGCCACCACTGCTCAGCACTACAGCTGCGGACGTGCCGCAGTAGGGCTATAGACTGTCCGCCATCTTTAGCCACTTATTTAAGCGGAAGCCCAACTGAGGAATAAAGGAACAGGTGTGTCGCAGTAGGGCAGTGTAGAGTCCGCTATTTTGGGGCACCGCAACACGGCACTTCAGCCGCGGACGTGCCGCAGTAGGGCTATGGAATGTCCGCCATCTTTGGTAATGGATAAGAGCGGAAGCTCAACTGAGGAGTAAAGGCACAGGCGTGTCATAGTAGGTCAGTGCAGAGTCCGCCATTTTAGGGAACCGCAACGCGACACTACAGCCGCGGACGTGATGCAGTAGGACTATAGACTGTCCACCATCATTGGCCATTAATTAGAGCGGAAGCCAAACTGAGGAGTAAAGGCACTGACGTGTAGTAGTAGGGCAGTGTAGAGTCCGATATTTTGGGGCAACGCAACGCGGCAATAAAGCCGCGCACGTGCCGAAGAAGGGCCACGGAGGGTCCGCCATATTTGGCCACAGATTAAAGCGGAAGCGCAACTGAGAACATGTCTTTGGTAGAGTCTAGCAGGACAGTGTTGTGTCCGCCATTTTGGGACACCGCAACGCGGCCCTACAGCCACGCACGTGCCACAGTTGGGCCGTGGAGTATCCGCCATCTTTGGTCACGGATTGTAGTGGAAGCTTAACTGAGGAGTAAAGGCACTCGCGTGTCACAGTAAGGCAGTGTAGAGTCCGCCATTTTTGGGCACTGCAACGCGACACTACAGTCGCGGACGTGCCGCAGTAGGGCTATAGACTGTCCGCAATCTTTAGCCACTGATTAGAGCATAAGCCGAACTGAGGAGTAAAGGCACGGGCGTATCGTAGTCGGGCAGTGTAGCGTCCGACTTGTTGGGCCACTGCAACGCGGCACTACAGCCGTGCACGTGCCGCAGTAGGTCCGGGGAGCGTTCGCCATCTTTGGAAACTGATTTGAGCTGAATCCCAACTGAGCAGTAAAGGCACTGGCATGTCGTAGTAAGGTAGTGTAGAGTCCGACATTTTGGGCCACTGCAACGTGGCACTACAGCCACGCACGTGCCGCAGAAGGGCCGTGGAGTGTCCGCCATCTTTATCCACTGATTAGAGCGGAATCCCAACTGAGGAGTAAAGGCACTGGCGTGCCGTAGTAAGCCAGTGTAGAGTCCGACATTTTGGGCCACTGCAACGTGGCACTACAGCCACACACGTGCCGCAGTAGGGCAATAGACCGTCCGCCATCGTTAGACACTGATAAGAGCAGAAGCCGAACTGAGGAGTAAAGGCACAGGCGTGTCGTAGTCGGTCAGTGTAGCGTCCGACATGTTGGGCCACCGCAACGCGGCAATAAAGCCGCGCACGTGCCGCAGAAGGGCCATGGAGGGTCCGCCATATTTGGCCATAGATTAAAGCGGAAGCGCAACTGAGAACTTAAGTTTATGGTACAGTCTAGTAGGGTAGTGTTGTGTCCACCATTTTGAGGCAACGCAACGCGACACTACAGCCACGGACGTGCCGCAGTAGGGCTATAGACTGTCCGCCATCTTTGGCCATTAATTAGAGCGGAAGCCGAACTGAGGAGTAAAAGCACTGACGTGTAGTAGTAGGGCAGTGAAGAGTCCTATATTTTGTTCCACCGCAACGGGGCAATAAAGCCACGCACGTGTCGCAGTAGGGCCGTCGAGTGTCCGCCATCTTTGGTCACTGATTAGAGCGGAAGCCGAACTGTGGAGTAAAGGCACTGGCGTGTCGTAGTCGGGCAGTGTAGAGTACGCCATTTTGGGCCACTGCAACACGGCACTTTAGCAGCGCACGCGCCGCTGAAGGGCCATGGAGCTTCCGACATCTTTTTCCATTAGTTAGAGTGGAAGCCGAACTGAGGAGAAAAGGCACAGGCGTGCAGTAGTAGGGCAGTGTAGTATCCTGTCATTTTGGCCACCACTACGCAGCACTACAGCCGTGGACGTGCCGCAGTAGGGCTATAGTCTGTCCGCCATCTTTAGCCACTGATTTAAGCGGAAGCCCTACTGAGGAGTAAAGGAACAGGCGTATCGTAGTAGGGCAGTGTAGAGTCCGATATTTTGGGGCAACGCAACGCGACACTACAGTCGCGCGCTTGGCGCAATAGGGCCATGGAGGGTCCGCCATATTTTGTCTCTGATTTAAGCGGAAGCGCAACTGAGAACTTAAGTCTTTGGTAGAGTCTAGTAGGGCAGTGAGGTGTCCGCGATTTCAGGCCACCGCAACGTGGCACAACAGCCTATTACGTGCCGCAGTAGGGCCGTGGAGTGTCCGCCATTTTTGGCCACTGATTAGAGCGGAAGCCGAACTGAGGAGTAAACGCACTGGCGTGTCGTAGTCGGACAGTGTTGCGTCTGACATGTTGGGCCACTGCAACGCGGCACTTCAGCAGCGCACGTGCCGCCGAAGGGCCATGGAGTGTCCGACATCTTTTTCCACTATTTATAGCGGAAGCAGAAGTGAGGAGAAAAGGCACTGGCGTGTAGTAGTAGGGCAGTGTAGAGTCCGATATTTTGGGCCATCGCAACACGGCACTACTGCCGTGCACGTGCCGCATTAGGGCCAGTTAGTGTTCATCATCTTTGGACACGGATTAGAGCGGAAGCCCAACTGAGGAGTAAAGCCACAGGCGTGTCGTAGTCGGGCAGTGTTGCGTCCGACATGTTGGGCCACCGCAACGCAGCACTACAGCCGTGCACGTGCCGCAGTAGGTCCGGGGAGTGTTCGCCATCTTTGGAAACTGATTTGAGCTGAATCCCAACTGAGCAGTAAAGGCACTGGCATGTTGTAGTAAGGTAGTGTAGAGTCCGACATTTTGGGCCACTGCAACGTGGCACTACAGCCACGCACGTGCCGCAGAAGGGCCGTGGAGTGTCCGCCATCTTTATCCACTGATTAGAGCGGAATCCCAACTGAGGAGTAAAGGCACTGGCGTGCCGTAGTAGGCCAGTGTAGAGTCCGACATTTTGGGCCACTGCAACGTGGCACTACAGCCACACACGTGCCGCTGAAGGGCCATGGAGGGTCCTCAATATTTGGCCATAGATTAAAGCGGAAGCGCAACTGAGAACTTAAATTTATGGTACAGTCTAGTAGGGTAGTGTTGTGTCCACCATTTTGAGGCAACGCAACGCGACATTACAGCAACGGACGTGCCGCAGTAGGGCTATAGACTGTCCGCCATCTTTGGCCATTAATTAGAGCGGAAGCCGAACTGAGGAGTAAAAGCACTGACGTGTAGTAGTAGGGCAGTGAAGAGTCCTATATTTTGTTCCACCGCAACGGGGCAATAAAGCCACGCACGTGTCGCAGTAGGGCCGTGGAGTGTCCGCCATCTTTGGCCACTGATTAGAGCGGAAGCCGAACTGTGGAGTAAAGGCACTGGCGTGTCGTAGTAGGGCAGTGAAGTGTCCGCCATTTTGGGGCACCGCAACACGGCACTACAGCCGCGGACGTGTCGCAGAAGGTCTATAGACTATTCGCCATCTTTGGCCACTGATTTTAGCGGAAGTCGATTTAAGGAGTAAAGGCACTAACGTGTCGTCGTAGGGCAGTGTAGAGTCCGATATTTTGGGCCACCGCAACACGGCACTACAGCCGTGATGTGCCGCATTAGGGCCGGGTAGTGTTCGCCATCTTTGGCCAGGGATTAGAGCGGAAGCCGAACTGAGGAGTAAAGGCACTGACGTGTAGTAGTATGGCAGAGATGAGTCCGATATTTTGGAGCAAAACAACGTGGCACTTCAGCTTACACGTGCCGCAGAAGGGCCACGGAGTGTCCGCCATCTTTTTCCATTAGTTAGATTGGAAGCCGAACTGAGGAGAAAAGACACTGGCGTGTAGTAGTAGGGCAGTGTAGAGTCCGATATTTTGGGCCATCGCAACACGGCACTACTGCCGTGCACGTGCCGCATTAGGGCCGGGGAGTGTTCATCATCTTTGGACACAGATTAGAGCTGAAGCCCAACTGAGGAGTAAAGCCACAGGCGTGTCGTAGTCGGGCAGTGTTGCGTCCGACATGTTGGGCCGCAGCAACGCGGCACTACAGCTTACACGTGCCGCTGAAGGGCCATGGAAAGTCCGCCATCTTTTTCCATTAGTTAGATTGGAAGCCGAACTGAGGAGAAAAGGCACTGGCGTGTAGTAGTAGGGCAGTGTAGTATCCTGCCATTTTGGCCACCACTGCTCAGCACTACAGCCGCGGACGTGCAGCAGTAGGGCTATAGACTGTCCGCCATCTTTAGCCACTAATTTAAGCAGAAGCCCAACTGAGGAGTAAAGGAACAGGCGTGTCGCAGTAGGGCAGTGTAGAGTCCGCTATTTTGGGACACCGCAACACGGCACTACAGCCTCGGACGTGCCGCAGTAGGACTATGAAATGTCCGCCATCTTTGGTAACGGATAAGAGCGTAATCTCAACTGAGGAGTAAAGGCACAGGCGTGTCGTAGTAGGGCAGAGTAGAGTCCAATATTTTGGGCCACCGCAACGTGACGCTATAGCCGTGCACGTGCCGCGGTAAGGCTATGGATTGTCCGCCAACTTTGGCCACAAATTAGAGCGGAAGCCGAACTGAAGAGTAAAGGCACTTGCGTGTCGTGGTAGGGCAGTGTATAGTCCGACATTTTGTTCCACCGCACCGCTACACTACAGTCGCGGACGTGCTGCTGTAGGGCTATGGAGTGTCCACCATCTTTGGCCACTGATAAGAGCGGAAGCTCATCTGAGGAGTAAAGCCACTGGCGTGTCGTAGTAGGGCAGTGTAGAGTCCGCCATTTAGGGGCACCGCAACGCGGCACTACAGCCGCAGACGTGCCGCAGTAGGGCCTCGGAGGGTCCGCCATATTAGGCCACTGATTTAAGCGGAAGCGCAACTGAGAACTTAAGTCTTTGGTAGAGTCTAGTAGGGCAGTGTAGAGTCCGACATTTTGGGGCACCGCATCGCGGCACTACAGCCGTGGACGTGCTGCAGTAGGGTCATGGAGGGTCCGCCATATTTGGCCACTGATTTAAGCGAAAGCCCAACTGAGGAGTAAAGGAACAGGCGTGTCGTAGTAGGGCAGTGAAGTGTCCGCCATTTTGGGGCATCGCAACGCGGCACTACAGCCGCAGACGTGCCGCAGAAGGTCTATAGACTATTCGCCATCTTTGGCCACTGATTTGAGCGGAAGTCGATTTAAGGAGTAAAGGCACTTACGTGTCATCTTAGGGCAGTGTAGAGTCCGATATTTTGGGCCACTGCAACACGGCACTACAGCCGTGATGTGCCGCATTAGGGCCGGGGAGTGTTCGCCATCTTTGACCAGGGATTAGAGCGGAAGCCGAACAGAGGAGTAAAGGCACTGACGTGTAGTAGTAGGGCAGAGTAGAGTCCGATATTTTGGGGCAACACAACGTGGCACTTCAGAAGCGCACG
This sequence comes from Parasteatoda tepidariorum, assembly GCF_982258835.1. Taxonomy (NCBI): domain Eukaryota; kingdom Metazoa; phylum Arthropoda; class Arachnida; order Araneae; family Theridiidae; genus Parasteatoda; species Parasteatoda tepidariorum. Next base: position 121,147 of record NW_028257431.1, on the reverse strand, counting down.
TGCCGCTGAAGGGCCGTGGAGTATCCGCCATCTTTATCCACTGATTAGAGCGGAATCCCAACTGAGGAGTAAAGGCACTGGCGTGCCGTAGTAAGCCAGTGTAGAGTCCGACATTTTGGGCCACTGCAACGTGGCACTACAGCCACACACGTGCCGCAGTAGGGCAATAGACAGTCCGCCATCGTTAGACACTGATTAGAGCAGAAGCCGAACTGAGGAGTAAAGGCACAGGCGTGTCGTAGTCGGTCAGTGTAGCGTCCGACATGTTGGGCCACCGCTACGCGGCAATAAAGCCGCGCACGTGCCGCAGAAGGGCCAGGAGGGTCCGCCATATTTGGCCATAGATTAAAGCGGAAGCGCAACTGAGAACTTAAGTTTATGGTACAGTCTAGTAGGGTAGTGTTGTGTCCACCATTTTGAGGCAACGCAACGCGACACTACAGCCACGGACGTGCCGCAGTAGGGCTATAGACTGTCCGCCATCTTTGGCCATTAATTAGAGCGGAAGCCGAACTGAGGAGTAAAAGCACTGACGTGTAGTAGTAGGGCAGTGAAGAGTCCTATATTTTGTTCCACCGCAACGGGGCAATAAAGCCACGCACGTGTCGCAGTAGGGCCGTCGAGTGTCCGCCATCTTTGGCCACTGATTAGAGCGGAAGCCGAACTGTGGAGTAAAGGCACTGGCGTGTCGTAGTCGGGCAGTGTAGAGTACGCCTTTTTGGGCCACTGCAACGCGGCACTTTAGCAGCGCACGCGCCGCTGAAGGGCCATGGAGTGTCCGACATCTTTTTCCATTAGTTAGAGTGGAAGCCGAACTGAGGAGTAAAGCCACAGGCGTGTCGTAATAGGGCAGTGTAGAGTCCGCTATTTAGGGGCACCGCAACGCGGCACTACAGCCGCAGACGTGCCACAGTAGGGCCACGGAGGGTACGCCATATTAGGCCACTGATTTAAGCGGAAGCGCAACTGAGAACTTAAGTCTTTGGTAGAGTCTAGTAGGGCAGTGTAGAGTCCGACATTTTGGGTCACCGCATCGCGGCACTACAGCCGCGGACGTGCTGCAGTAGGGCCATGGAGGGTCTGCCATATTTGGCCATAGATTTAAGCGAAAGCCCAACTGAGGAGTAAAGGAACAGGCGTGTCGTAGTAGGGCAGTGAAGTATCCGCCATTTTGGGGCACCGCAACGCGGCACTACAGCCGCGGACATGCCGCAGAAGGTCTATAGACTATTGGCCATCTTTGGCCACTGATTTGAGCGGAAGTCGATTTAAGAAGTAAAGGCACTGACGTGTCGTCGTAGGGCAGTGTAGAGTCAGATATTTTTGGCCAACACTGCTCAGCACTACAGCCGCGGACGTGCCGCAGTAGCGCTATAGACTGTCCGCCACCTTTAGTCACTGATTTAAGCGGAAGCCCAACTGAGGAGTAAAGGAACAGGCGTGTCGCAGTAGGGCAGTGTAGAGTCCGCTATTTTGGGGCACCGCAACGCGGCACTATAGCCGCGGACGTGCTGCTGTAGGGTTATGGAGTGTCCACCATCTTTGGCAACTGATTAGAGCGGAAGCACATCTGAGGAATAAAGCCACAGGCATGTCGTAGTAGGGCAGTGTAGAGTCCGACATTTTGGGGCACCGCATCGCGGCACTACAGCTGCGGACGTGCTGCAGTAGGGCCATGGAGGGTCCGCCATATTTGGCCACTGATTTAAGCGAAAGCCGAACTGAGCAGTAAAGGAACAGGCGTGTCGTAGTAGGGCAGTGAAGTGTCCGCCATTTTGGGGCACCGCAGCGCGGCACTACAGCCGCTGACGTGTCGCAGAAGGTCTATAGACTATTCGCCATCTTTGGCCACTGATTTTAGCGGAAGTCGATTTAAGGAGTAAAGGCACTGACGTGTCGTCGTAGGGCAGTGTAGAGTCCGATATTTTGGGCCACCGCAACACTGCACTACAGCCGTGATGTGCCGCATTAGGGCCGGGTAGTGTTCGCCATCTTTGGCCAGGGATTAGAGCGGAAGCCGAACTGAGGAGTAAAGGCACTGGCGTGTAGTAGTAGGGCAGAGTAGAGTCCGATATTTTGGGGCAACACAACGTGGCACTTCAGCTTACACGTGCCGCAGAAGGGCCACGGAGTGTCCGCCATCTTTTTCCATTAGTTAGATTGGAAGCCGAACTGAGGAGAAAAGGCACTGGCGTGTAGTAGTAGGGCAGTGTAGTATCGTGCCATTTTAGCCACCACTGCTCAGCACTACAGCCGCGGACGTGCCGCAGTAGGGCTATAGACTGTCCGCCATCTTTAGCCACTGATTTAAGCGGAAGCCCAACTGAGGAGTAAAGGAACAGGCGTGTCGCAGTAGGGCAGTGTAGAGTCCGCTATTTTGGGGCACCGCAACACGGCACTACAGTGGCGGACGTGCCGCAGTAGGGCTATGGAATGTCCGCCATCTTTGGTAACGGATAAGAGCGGAAGCTCAACTGAGGAGTAAAGGCACAGGCGTGTCGTAGTAGGGCAGTGTAGAGTCCGCCATTTTAGGGCACCGCAACGCGACACTACTGCAGCGGACGTGACGCAGTAGGGCTATAGACTGTCCGCCATCTTTGGCCACTAATATGAGCGGAAGCCGAACTGAAGAGTAAAGGCGCTCGCGTGTAGTAGTAGGGCAGTGTATAGTCCGACATTTTGAGCCACCGCCCCGCGGCACTACAGTCGCGGACGTGCTGCTGTAGGGCTATGGAGTGTCCACCATCTTTGGTCACTGATTAGAGCGGAAACTCATCTGAGGAGTAAAGCCACAGGCGTGTCGTAGTAGGGCAGTGTAGAGTCCGCCATTTAGGGGCACCGCAACGCGGCACTACAGCCGCAGACGTGCCACAGTAGGGCCACGGAGTGTCCGCCATATTAGGCCACTGATTTAAGCGGAAGCGCAACTGAGAACTTAAGTCTTTGGTAGAGTCTAGTAGGGCAGTGCAGAGTCCGACATTTTGGGGCACCGCATCGCGGCACTACAGCCGTGGACGTGCTGCAGTAGGGCCATGGAGGGTCCGCCATATTTGGCCACTGATTTAAGCGAAGGCCCAACTGAGGAGTAAAGGAACAGGCGTGTCGTAGTAGGGCAGTGAAGTGTCCGCCATTTTGGGGCACCGCAACGCGGCACTACAGCCGCAGACGTGCCGCAGAAGGTCTATAGACTATTCGCCATCTTTGGCCACTGATTTGAGCGGAAGTCGATTTAAGGAGTAAAGGCACTTACGTGTCGTCTTAGGGCAGTGTAGAGTCCGATATTTTGGGCCACTGCAACACGGCACTACAGCCGTGATGTGCCGCATTAGGGCCGGGGAGTGTTCGCCATCTTTGACCAGGGATTAGAGCGGAAGCCGAACAGAGGAGTAAAGGCACTGACGTGTAGTAGTAGGGCAGAGTAGAGTCCGATATTTTGGGGCAACACAACGTGGCACTTCAGAAGCGCACGTGCCGCTGAAGGGCCGTGGAGTGTCCGCCATATTTATCCACTGATTAGAGCGGAATCCCAACTGAGGAGTAAAGGCACTGGCGTGTCGTAGTCGGGCAGTGTTGCGTCCGACATGTTGGGCCGCAGCAACGCGGCACTACAGCCGTGCACGTGCCGCAGTAGGTCCGGGGAGTGTTCGCCATCTTTGGAAACTGATTTGAGCTGAATCCCAACTGAGCAGTAAAGGCACTGGCATGTCGTAGTAAGGTAGTGTAGAGTCCGACATTTTGGGCCACTGCAACGTGGCACTACAGCCACGCACGTGCCGCAGAAGGGCCGTGGAGTGTCCGCCATCTTTATCCACTGATTAGAGCGGAATCCCAACTGAGGAGTAAAGGCACTGGCGTGCCGTAGTAAGCCAGTGTAGAGTCCGACATTTTGGGCCACTGCAACGTGGCACTACAGCCACACACGTGCCGCAGTAGGGCAATAGACCGTCCGCCATCGTTAGACACTGATTAGAGCAGAAGCCGAACTGAGGAGTAAAGGCACGGGCGTGTCGTAGTCGGTCAGTGTAGCGTCCGACATGTTGGGCCACCGCAACGCGGCAATAAAGCCGCGCACGTGCCGCAGAAGGGCCAGGAGGGTCCGCCATATTTGGCCATAGATTAAAGCGGAAGCGCAACTGAGAACTTAAGTTTATGGTACAGTCTAGTAGGGTAGTGTTGTGTCCACCATTTTGAGGCAACGCAACGCGACACTACAGACACGGACGTGCCGCAGTAGGGCTATAGACTGTCCGCCATCTTTGGCCATTAATTAGAGCGGAAGCCGAACTGAGGAGTAAAAGCACTGACGTGTAGTAGTAGGGCAGTGAAGAGTCCTATATTTTGTTCCACCGCAACGGGGCAATAAAGCCACGCACGTGTCGCAGTAGGGCCGTCGAGTGTCCGCCATCTTTGGCCACTGATTAGAGCGGAAGCCGAACTGTGGAGTAAAGGCACTGGCGTGTCGTAGTCGGGCAGTGTAGAGTACGCCTTTTTGGGCCACTGCAACGCGGCACTTTAGCAGCGCACGCGCCGCTGAAGGGTCATGGAGTGTCCGACATCTTTTTCCATTAGTTAGAGTGGAAGCCGAACTGAGGAGTAAAGCCACAGGCGTGTCGTAATAGGGCAGTGTAGAGTCCGCTATTTAGGGGCACCGCAACGCGGCACTACAGCCGCAGACGTGCCACAGTAGGGCCACGGAGGGTACGCCATATTAGGCCACTGATTTAAGCGGAAGCGCAACTGAGAACTTAAGTCTTTGGTAGAGTCTAGTAGGGCAGTGTAGAGTCCGACATTTTGGGTCACCGCATCGCGGCACTACAGCCGCGGACGTGCTGCAGTAGGGCCATGGAGGGTCCGCCATATTTGGCCATAGATTTAAGCGAAAGCCCAACTGAGGAGTAAAGGAACAGGCGTGTCGTAGTAGGGCAGTGAAGTATCCGCCATTTTGGGGCACCGCAACGCGGCACTACAGCCGCGGACATGCCGCAGAAGGTCTATAGACTATTGGCCATCTTTGGCCACTGATTTGAGCGGAAGTCGATTTAAGAAGTAAAGGCACTGACGTGTCGTCGTAGGGCAGTGTAGAGTCAGATATTTTTGGCCACCACTGCTCAGCACTACAGCCGCGGACGTGCCGCAGTAGCGCTATAGACTGTCCGCCACCTTTAGTCACTGATTTAAGCGGAAGCCCAACTGAGGAGTAAAGGAACAGGCGTGTCGCAGTAGGGCAGTGTAGAGTCCGCTATTTTGGGGCACCGCAACGCGGCACTATAGCCGCGGACGTGCTGCTGTAGGGCTATGGAGTGTCCACCATCTTTGGCAACTGATTAGAGCGGAAGCACATCTGAGGAATAAAGCCACAGGCATGTCGTAGTAGGGCAGTGTAGAGTCCGACATTTTGGGGCACCGCATCGCGGCACTACAGCTGCGGACGTGCTGCAGTAGGGCCATGGAGGGTCCGCCATATTTGGCCAGCGATTAGAGCGGAAGCCGAACTGAGGAGTAAAGGCACTGGCGTGTAGTAGTAGGGCAGAGTAGAGTCCGATATTTTGGGGCAACACAACGTGGCACTTCAGCTTACACGTGCCGCAGAAGGGCCACGGAGTGTCCGCCATCTTTTTCCATTAGTTAGATTGGAAGCCGAACTGAGGAGAAAAGGCACTGGCGTGTAGTAGTAGGGCAGTGTAGTATCGTGCCATTTTAGCCACCACTGCTCAGCACTACAGCCGCGGACGTGCCGCAGTAGGGCTATAGACTGTCCGCCATCTTTAGCCACTGATTTAAGCGGAAGCCCAACTGAGGAGTAAAGGAACAGGCGTGTCGCAGTAGGGCAGTGTAGAGTCCGCTATTTTGGGGCACCGCAACACGGCACTACAGCCGCGGACGTGCCGCAGTAGGGCTATGGAATGTCCGCCATCGTTGGTAACGGATAAGAGCGGAAGCTCAACTGAGGAGTAAAGGCACAGGCGTGTCGTAGTAGGGCAGTGTAGAGTCCGCCATTTTAGGGCACCGCAACGCGACACTACTGCAGCGGACGTGACGCAGTAGGGCTATAGACTGTCCGCCATCTTTGGCCACTAATATGAGCGGAAGCCGAACTGAAGAGTAAAGGCGCTCGCGTGTAGTAGTAGGGCAGTGTATAGTCCGACATTTTGAGCCACCGCCCCGCGGCACTACAGTCGCGGACGTGCTGCTGTAGGGCTATGGAGTGTCCACCATCTTTGGTCACTGATTAGAGCGGAAACTCATCTGAGGAGTAAAGCCACAGGCGTGTCGTAGTAGGGCAGTGTAGAGTCCGCCATTTAGGGGCACCGCAACGCGGCACTACAGCCGCAGACGTGCCACAGTAGGGCCACGGAGGGTCCGCCATATTAGGCCACTGATTTAAGCGGAAGCGCAACTGAGAACTTAAGTCTCTGATAGAGTCTAGTAGGGCAGTGTAGAGTTCGACATTTTGGGTCACCGCATCGCGGCACTACAGCCGCGGAGGTGCTGCAGTAGGGCCATGGAGGGTCCGCCATATTTGGCCACTGATTTAAGCGAAAGCCTAACTGAGGAGTAAAGGAACAGGCGTGTCGTAGTAGGGCAGTGAAGTGTCCGCCATTTTGGGGCACCGCAACGCGGCACTACAGCCGCGGACGTGTCGCAGAAGGTCTATAGACTATTCGCCATCTTTGGCCACTGATTTTAGCGGAAGTCGATTTAAGGAGTAAAGGCAGTGACGTGTCGTCGTAGGGCAGTGTAGAGTCCGATATTTTGGGCCACCGCAACACGGCACTACAGCCGTGATGTGCCGCATTAGGGCCGGGTAGTGTTCGCCATCTTTGGAAAGGGATTAGAGCGGAAGCCGAACTGAGGAGTAAAGGCACTGACGTGTAGTAGTAGGGCAGAGTAGAGTCCGATATTTTTGGCAACACAACGTGGCACTTCAGCTTACACGTGCCGCAGAAGGGCCACGGAGTGTCCGCCATCTTTTTCCATTAGTTAGATTGGAAGCCGAACTGAGGAGAAAAGGCACTGGCGTGTAGTAGTAGGGCAGTGTAGTATCCTGCCATTTTAGCCACCACTGCTCAGCACTACAGCCGCGGACGTGCCGCAGTAGGGCTATAGACTGTCCGCCATCTTTAGCCACTGATTTAAGCGGAAGCCCATCTGAGGAGTAAAGGAACAGGCGTGTCGCAGTAGGGCAGTGTAGAGTCCGCTATTTTGGGGCACCGCAACACGGCACTACAGCCGCGGACGTGCCGCAGTAGGGCTATGGAATGTCCGCCATCTTTGGTAACGGATAAGAGCGGAAGCTCAACTGAGGAGTAAAGGCACAGGCGTGTCGTAGTAGGGCAGTGTAGAGTCCGCCATTTTAGGGCACCGCATCGCGACACTACTGCCGCGGACATGACAAAGTAGGGCTATAGACTGTCCGCCATCTTTGGCCACTAATATGAGCGGAAGCCGAACTGAAGAGTAAAGGCGCACGCGTGTAGTAGTAGGGCAGTGTATAGTCCGACATTTTGAGCCACCGCACCGCGGCACTACAGTCGCGGACGTTCTGCTGTAGGGCTATGGAGTGTCCACCATCTTTGGTCACTGATTAGAGCGGAAACTCATCTGAGGAGTAAAGCCACAGGCGTGTCGTAGTAGGGCAGTGTAGAGTCCGCCATTTAGGGGCACCGCAACGCGGCACTACAGCCGCAGACGTGCCACAGTAGGGCCACGGAGGGTCCGCCATATTAGGCCACTGATTTAAGCGGAAGCGCAACTGAGAACTTAAGTCTCTGGTAGAGTCTAGTAGGGCAGTGTAGAGTCCGACATTTTGGGTCACCGCATCGCGGCACTACAGCCGCGGACGTGCTGCAGTAGGGCCATGGAGGGTCCGTCATAATTGGCCACTGATTTAAGCGAAAGCCCAACTGAGGAGTAAAGGAACAGGCGTGTCGTAGTAGGGCAGTGAAGTATCCGCCATTTTGGGGCACCGCAACGCGGCACTACAGCCGCGGACATGCCGCAGAAGGTCTATAGACTATTCGCCATCTTTGGCCACTGATTTGAGCGGAAGTCGATTTAAGGAGTAAAGGCACTGACGTGTCGTCGTAGGGCAGTGTAGAGTCCGATATTTTTGGCCACCACTGCTCAGCACTACAGCCGCGGACGTGCCGCAGTAGAGCTATAGACTGTCCGCCACCTTTAGTCACTGATTTAAGCGGAAGCCCAACTGAGGAGTAAAGGAACAGGCGTGTCGCAGTAGGGCAGTGTAGAGTCCGCTATTTTGGGGCACCGCAACACGGCACTACAGCTGCGGACTTGCCGCAGTAGGGCTATGGAATGCCCGCCATCTTTGGTAACGGATAACAGCGGAAACTCAACTGAGGAGTACAGGCACAAGATTGTCGTAGTAGGGCTGAGTAGAGTCCGATATTTTGGGCCACCGCAACGTGACACTACAGCCGTGCACGTGCCGCGGTAAGGCTATGGATTGTCCGCCAACTTTGGCCACAAATTAGAGCGGAAGCCGAACTGAAGAGTAAAGACACTTGCGTGTCGTGGCAGGGCAGTGTATAGTCCGACATTTTGGGCCACCGCACCGCGGCACTACAGTCGCGGACGTGCTGCTGTAGGGCTATGGAGTGTCCACCATCTTTGGCAACTGATTAGAGCGGAAGCTCATCTGAGGAATAAAGCCACAGGCGTGTCGTAGTGGGGCAGTGTAGAGTCCGACATTTTGGGGCACCGCATCGCAGCACTACAGCTGCGGACGTGCTGCAGTAGGGCCATGGAGGGTCCGCCATATTTGGCCGCTGATTTAAGCGAAAGCCGAACTGAGGAGTAAAGGAACAGGCGTGTCGTAGTAGGGCAGTGAAGTGTCCGCCATTTTGGGGCACCGCAACGCGGCACTACAGCCGCGGACGTGTCGCAGAAGGTCTATAGACTATTCGCCATCTTTGGCCACTGATTTGAGCGGAAGTCGATTTAAGGAGTAAAGGCACTGACGTGTCGTCGTAGGGCAGTGTAGAGTCCGATATTTTGGGCAACCGCAACATGGCACTACAGCCGTGATGTGCCGCATTAGGGCCGGGTAGTGTTCGCCATCTTTGGCCAGGGATTAGAGCGGAAGCCGAACTGAGGAGTAAAGGCACTGACGTGTAGTAGTAGGGCAGAGTAGAGTCCGATATTTTGGGGCAACACAACGTGGCACTTCAGCTTACACGTGCCGCAGAAGGGCCACGGAGTGTCCGCCATCTTTTTCCATTAGTTAGATTGGAAGCCGAACTGAGGAGAAAAGGCACTGGCGTGTAGTAGTAGGGCAGTGTAGTATCCTGCCATTTTAGCCACCACTGCTCAGCACAACAGTCGCGGACGTGCCGCAGTAGGGCTATGGAATGTCCGCCATCTTTGGTAACGGATAAGAGCGGAAGCTCAACTGAGGATTAAAGGCACAGGCGTGTCGTAGTAGGGCAGAGTAGAGTCCGATATTTTGGGCCACCGCAACGTGACACTAAAGCCGTGCACGTGCCGCGGTAAGGCTATGGATTGTCCACCAACTTTGGCCACAAATTAGAGCGGAAGCCGAACTGAAGAGTAAAGGCACTTGCGTGTCGTGGTAGGGCAGTGTATAGTCCGACATTTTGGGCCACCGCACCGCGGCACTACAGTCGCGGGCGTGCTGCTGTAGGGCTATGGAGTGTCCGACATCTTTTTCCACTATTTAGAGCGGAAGCAGAACTGAGGAGAAAAGGCACTGGCGTGTAGTAGTAGGGCAGTGTAGAGTCCGATATTTTGGGCCATCGCAACACGGCACTACTGCCGTGCACGTGCCGCATTAGGGCCGGGGAGTGTTCATCATCTTTGGACACGGATTAGAGCGGAAGCCCAACTGAGGAGTAAAGCCACAGGCGTGTCGTAGTAGGGCAGTGTAGAGTCCGCTATTTAGGGGCAACGCGGCACTACAGCCGCAGACGTGCCACAGTAGAGCCACGGAGGGTCCGCCATATTAGGCCACTGATTTAAGCGGAAGCGCAACTGAGAACTTAAGTCTTTGGTAGAGTCTAGTAGGGCAGTGTAGAGTCCGATATTTTGGGCCACCGCAACGTGACACTACAGCCGTGCAGTGCCACGGTAAGGCTATGGATTGTCCGCCAACTTTGGCCACAAATTAGAGCGGAAGCCGAACTGAAGAGTAAAGGCACTTGCGTGTCGTGGTGGGGCAGTGTATAGTCCGACATGTTGGGCCACTGAAACGCGGCACTTCAGCAGCGCACGTGCCGCCGAAGGGCCATGGAGTGTCCGACATCTTTTTCCATTATTTAGAGCGGAAGCAGAACTGAGGAGTAAAGCCACAGGCGTGTCGTAGTAGGGCAGTGTAGAGTCTGCTATTTAGGGGCACCGCAACGCGGCACTACAGCCGCAGACGTGCCACAGTAGGGCCACGGAGGGTCCGCCGTATTAGGCCACTGATTTAAGCGGAAGCGCAACTGAGAACTTAAGTCTTTGGTAGAGTCTAGTAGGGCAGTGTAGAGTCCGACATTTTGGGTCACCACATCGCGGCACTACAGCCGCGGACGTGCCGCAGAAGGTCTATAGACTATTCGCCATCTTTGGCCACTGATTTGAGCAGAAGTCGATTTAAGGAGTAAAGGCACTGACGTGTCGTCGTAGGGCAGTGTAGAGTCCGATATTTTTGACCACCGCAACACGGCACTACAGTCGTGATGTGCCGCATTAGGGCCGGGGAGTGTTCGCCATCTTTGGCCAGGGATTAGAGCGGAAGCCGAACAGAGGAGTAAAGGCACTGACGTTTAGTAGTAGGGCAGAGTAGAGTCCGATATTTTGGGGCAACACAACGTGGCACTTCAGCAGCGCACGTGCCGCTGAAGGGACATGGAGTGTCCGACATCTTTTTCCACTATTAAGAGCGGAAGCCGAACTGAGGAGAAAAGGCACTGGCGTGTAGTAGTAGGGCAGTGTAGAGACTGACATGTTGGGCCGCAGCTACGCGGCACTACAGCTTACACGTGCCGCTGAAGGGCCATGGAGTGTCCGCCATCTTTTTCCATTAGTTAGATTGGAAGCCGAACTGAGGAGAAAAGGCACTGGCGTGTAGTAGTAGGGCAGTGTAGAGTCCGATATTTTGGTTCAACGCAACGCGGCACTACAGTCGCGCATGTGCCGCAATAGGGCCATGGAGTGTCCGCCTTCTTTGGTCACTAATTTGAGCGGAAGTCGAAATGAGGAGTAAAGGCACTGGCGTGTAGAAATAGGGCAGTGTAGTTTCCTGAAATTTTGGTTCACCGCAGCCCGGCACTACAGTCGCGGACGTGCCGCAGTAGGGCTATGGAATGTCCACCATCTTTGGTAACGGATAAGAGCGGAAGCTCAACTGAGGAGTAAAGGCACAGGCGTGTCGTAGTAGGGCAGAGTAGAGTCCGATATTTTGGGCCACCGCAACGTGACACTAAAGCCGTGCACGTGCCGCGGTAAGGCTATGGATTGTCCACCAACTTTGGCCACAAATTAGAGCGGAAGCCGAACTGAAGAGTAAAGGCACTTGCGTGTCGTGGTAGGGCAGTGTATAGTCCGACATTTTGGGCCACCGCACCGCGGCACTACAGTCGCGGACGTGCTGCTGTAGGGCTATGGAGTCTCCACCATCTTAGGCCACTGATTAGAGCGGAAGCTCATCTGAGGAATAAAGCCACAGGCGTGTCGTAGTAGGGCAGTGTAGAGTCCGATATTTTGGGGCAACGCAACGCGGCACAACAGCTTATTACGTGCCGCAGTAGGGCCGTGGAGTGTCCGCCATTTTTGGCCACTGATTAGAGCGGAAGCCGAACTGAGGAGTAAATGCACTGGCGTGTCGTAGACGGACAGTGTTGCGTCCGACATGTTGGGCCACTGCAACGCGGCACTTCAGCAGCGCACGTGCCGCCGAAGGGCCATGGAGTGTCCGACATCTTTTTCCACTATTTAGAGCGGAAGCAGAACTGAGGAGAAAAGGCACTGGCGTGTAGTAGTAGGGCAGTGTAGAGTCCGATATTTTGGGCCATCGCAACACGGCACTACTGCCGTGCACGTGCCGCATTAGGGCCGGGGAGTGTTCATCATCTTTGGACACGGATTAGAGCGGAAGCCCAACTGAGGAGTAAAGCCACAGGCGTGTCGTAGTAGGGCAGTGTAGAGTCCGCTATTTAGGGGCACCGCAACGCGGCACTACAGCCGCAGACGTGCCACAGTAGAGCCACGGAGGGTCCGCCATATTAGGCCACTGATTTAAGCGGAAGCGCAACTGAGAACTTAAGTCTTTGGTAGAGTCTAGTAGGGCAGTGTAGAGTCCGACATTTTGGGTCACCGCATCGCGGCACTACAGCCGCGGTCGTGCTGCAGTAGGGCCATGGAGGGTCCGCCATATTTGGCCACTGATTTAAGCGAAAGCCCAACTGAGGAGTAAAGGAACAGGCGTGTCGTAGTAGGGCAGTGAAGTATCCGCCATTTTGGGGCACCGCAACGCGGCACTACAGCCGTGGACATGCCGCAGAAGGTCTATAGACTATTCGCCATCTTTGGCCACTGATTTGAGCGGAAGTCGATTTAAGGAGTAAAGGCACTGACGTGTCGTCGTAGGGCAGTGTAGAGTCCGATATTTTTGGCCACCACTGCTCAGCACTACAGCCGCGGACGTGCCGCAGTAGCGCTATAGACTGTCCGCCACCTTTAGCCACTGATATAAGCGGAAGCCCAACTGAGGAGTAAAGGAACAGGCGTGTCGCAGTAGGGCAGTGTAGAGTCCGCTATTTTGGGGCACCGCAACACGGCACTACAGCCGCGGACGTGCCGCAGTAGGGCTATGGAATGCCCGCCATCTTTGGTAACGGATAAGAGCGGAAGCTCAACTGAGGAGTACAGGCACAGGCGTGTCGTAGTAGGGCTGAGTAGAGTCCGATATTTTGGGCCACCGCAACGTGACACTACAGCCGTGCACGTGCCGCGGTAAGGCTATGGATTGTCCGCCAACTTTGGCCACAAATTAGAGCGGAAGCCGAACTGAAGAGTAAAGACACTTGCGTGTCGTGGTAGGGCAGTGTATAGTCCGACATTTTGGGCCACCGCACCGCGGCACTACAGTCGCGGACGTGCTGCTGTAGGGCTATGGAGTCTCCACCATCTTTGGCCACTGATTAGAGCGGAAGCTCATCTGAGGAATAAAGCCACAGGCGTGTCGTAGTAGGGCAGTGTAGAGTCCGATATTTTGGGGCAACGCAACGCGGCACAACAGCCTATTACGTGCCGCAGTAGGGCCGTGGAGTGTCCGCCATTTTTGGCCACTGATTAGAGCGGAAGCCGAACTGAGGAGTAAACGCACTGGCGTGTCGTAGTAGGGCAGTGTAGAGTCCGCTATTTAAGGGCACCGCAACGCGGCACTACAGCCGCAGACGTGCCACAGTAGAGCCACGGAGGGTCCGCCATATTAGGCCACTGATTTAAGCGGAAGCGCAACTGGGAACTTAAGTCTTTGGTAGAGTCTAGTAGGGCAGTGTAGAGTCCGATATTTTGGGCCACCGCAACGTGACACTACAGCCGTGCACGTGCCACGGTAAGGCTATGGATTGTCCGCCAACTTTGGCCACAAATTAGAGCGGAAGCCGAACTGAAGAGTAAAGGCACTTGCGTGTCGTGGTGGGCCAGTGTATAGTCCGACATGTTGGGCAACTGCAACGCGGCACTTCAGCAGCGCACGTGCCGCCGAAGGGCCATGGAGTGTCCGACATCTTTTTCCATTATTTGGAGCGGAAGCAGAACTGAGGAGTAAAGCCACAGGCGTGTCGTAGTAGGGCAGTGTAGAGTCCGCTATTTAGGGGCACCGCAACGCGGCACTACAGCCGCAGACGTGCCACAGTAGGGCCACGGAGGGTCCGCCGTATTAGGCCACTGATTTAAGCGGAAGCGCAACTGAGAACTTAAGTCTTTGGTAGAGTCTAGTAGGGCAGTGTAGAGTCCGACATTTTGGGTCACCACATCGCGGCACTACAGCCGCGGACGTGCCGCAGAAGGTCTATAGACTATTCGCCATCTTTGGCCACTGATTTGAGCAGAAGTCGATTTAAGGAGTAAAGGCACTGACGTGTCGTCGTAGGGCAGTGTAGAGTCCGATATTTTTGACCACCGCAACACGGCACTACAGTCGTGATGTGCCGCATTAGGGCCGGGGAGTGTTCGCCATCTTTGGCCAGGGATTAGAGCGGAAGCCGAACAGAGGAGTAAAGGCACTAACGTGTAGTAGTAGGGCAGAGTAGAGTCCGATATTTTGGGGCAACACAACGTGGCACTTCAGCAGCGCACGTGCCGCTGAAGGGACATGGAGTGTCCGACATCTTTTCCCACTATTAAGAGCGGAAGCCGAACTGAGGAGAAAAGGCACTGGCGTGTAGTAGTAGGGCAGTGTAGAGACTGACATGTTGGGCCGCAGCTACGCGGCACTACAGCTTACACGTGCCGCTGAAGGGCCATGGAGTGTCCGCCATCTTTTTCCATTAGTTAGATTGGAAGAAAACTGAGGAGAAAAGGCACTGGCGTGTAGTAGTAGGGCAGTGTAGAGTCCGATATTTTGGTTAACGCAACGCGGCACTACAGTCGCGCATGTGCCGCAATAGGGCCATGGAGTGTCCGCCTTCTTTGGTCACTAATTTGAGCGGAAGTCGAAATGAGGAGTAAAGGCACTGGCGTGTAGAAATAGGGCAGTGTAGTTTCCTGAAATTTTGGTTCACCGCAGCCCGGCACTACAGTCGCGGACGTGCCGCAGTAGGGCTATGGAATGTCCACCATCTTTGGTAACGGATAAGAGCGGAAGCTCAACTGAGGAGTAAAGGCACAGGCGTGTCGTAGTAGGGCAGAGTAGAGTCCGATATTTTGGGCCACCGCAACGTGACACTAAAGCCGTGCACGTGCCGCGGTAAGGCTATGGATTGTCCACCAACTTTGGCCACAAATTAGAGCGGAAGCCGAACTGAAGAGTAAAGGCACTTGCGTGTCGTGGTAGGGCAGTGTATAGTCCGACATTTTGGGCCACCGCACCGCGGCACTACAGTCGCGGACGTGCTGCTGTAGGGCTATGGAGTCTCCACCATCTTAGGCCACTGATTAGAGCGGAAGCTCATCTGAGGAATAAAGCCACAGGCGTGTCGTAGTAGGGCAGTGTAGAGTCCGATATTTTGGGGCAACGCAACGCGGCACAACAGCTTATTACGTGCCGCAGTAGGGCCGTGGAGTGTCCGCCATTTTTGGCCACTGATTAGAGCGGAAGCCGAACTGAGGAGTAAACGCACTGGCGTGTCGTAGACGGACAGTGTTGCGTCCGACATGTTAGGCCACTGCAACGCGGCACTTCAGCAGCGCACGTGCCGCCGAAGGGTCATGGAGTGTCCGACATCTTTTTCCACTATTTAGAGCGGAAGCAGAACTGAGGAGAAAAGGCACTGGCGTGTAGTAGTAGGGCAGTGTAGAGTCCGCTATTTTGGGCCATCGCAACACGGCACTACTGCCGTGCACGTGCCGCATTAGGGCCGGGGAGTGTTCATCATCTTTGGACACGGATTAGAGCGGAAGCCCAACTGAGGAGTAAAGCCACAGGCGTGTCGTAGTAGGGCAGTGTAGAGTCCGCTATTTAGGGGCACCGCAACGCGGCACTACAGCCGCAGACGTGCCACAGTAGAGCCACGGAGGGTCCGCCATATTAGGCCACTGATTTAAGCGGAAGCGCAACTGAGAACTTAAGTCTTTGGTAGAGTCTAGTAGGGCAGTGTAGAGTCCGACATTTTGGGTCACCGCATCGCGGCACTACAGCCGCGGTCGTGCTGCAGTAGGGCCATGGAGGGTCCGCCATATTTGGCCACTGATTTAAGCGAAAGCCCAACTGAGGAGTAAAGGAACAGGCGTGTCGTAGTAGGGCAGTGAAGTATCCGCCATTTTGGGGCACCGCAACGCGGCACTACAGCCGTGGACATGCCGCAGAAGGTCTATAGACTATTCGCCATCTTTGGCCACTGATTTGAGCGGAAGTCGATTTAAGGAGTAAAGGCACTGACGTGTCGTCGTAGGGCAGTGTAGAGTCCGATATTTTTGGCCACCACTGCTCAGCACTACAGCCGCGGACGTGCCGCAGTAGCGCTATAGACTGTCCGCCACCTTTAGCCACTGATTTAAGCGGAAGCCCAACTGAGGAGTAAAGGAACAGGCGTGTCGCAGTAGGGCAGTGTAGAGTCCGCTATTTTGGGGCACCGCAACACGGCACTACAGCCGCGGACGTGCCGCAGTAGGGCTATGGAATGCCCGCCATCTTTGGTAACGGATAAGAGCGGAAGCTCAACTGAGGAGTACAGGCACAGGCGTGTCGTAGTAGGGCTGAGTAGAGTCCGATATTTTGGGCCACCGCAACGTGACACTACAGCCGTGCACGTGCCGCGGTAAGGCTATGGATTGTCCGCCAACTTTGGCCACAAATTAGAGCGGAAGCCGAACTGAAGAGTAAAGACACTTGCGTGTCGTGGTAGGGCAGTGTATAGTCCGACATTTTGGGCCACCGCACCGCGGCACTACAGTCGCGGACGTGCTGCTGTAGGGCTATGGAGTGTCCACCTTCTTTGGCCACTGATTAGAGCGGAAGCTCTAATCAGTGGCCAAAGAAGCTGCTCATCTGAGGAATAAAGCCACAGGCGTGTCGTAGTAGGGCAGTGTAGAGTCCGACATTTTGGGGCACCGCATCGCGGCACTACAGCCGCGGACGTGCTGCAGTAGGGCCATGGAGGGTCCGCCATATTTGGCCACTGATTAGAGCGGAAACTCATCTGAGGAGTAAAGTCACAGGCGTGTCGTAGTAGGGCAGTGTAGAGTCCGCCATTTAGGGGCACCGCAACGCGGCACTACAGCCGCAGACGTGCCACAGTAGGGCCACGGAGGGTCCGCCATATTAGGCCACTGATTTAAGCGGAAGCGCAACTGAGAACTTAAGTCTCTGGTAGAGTCTAGTAGGGCAGTGTAGAGTCCGACATTTTGGGGCACCGCATCGCGGCACTACAGCCGCGGACGTGCTGCAGTAGGGCCATGGAGGGTCCGCCATATTTGGCCACTGATTTAAGCGAAAGCCCAACTGAGGAGTAAAGGAACAGGCGTGTCGTAGTAGGGCAGTGAAGTGTCCGCCATTTTGGGGCACCGCAACGCGGCACTACAGCCGCGGACGTGCCGGAGAAGGTCTATAGACTATTCGCCATCTTTGGCCACTGATTTGAGCGGAAGTCGATTTAAGTTGTAAAGGCACTGACGTGTCGTCGTAGGGCAGTGTAGAGTCCGATATTTTTGGATACCGCAACACGGCACTACAGCCGTGATGTGCCGCATTAGGGCTGGGGAGTGTTCGCCATCTTTGGCCTCTGATTTAAGCGGAAGCGCAACTGAAAACTTAAGTCTTTGGTAGAGTCTAGTAGGGCAGTGTAGTGTCCGCCATTTCGGGCCGCCGCAACGCGGCACAACAGCCTATTACGTGCCGCAGTAGGGCCGTGGAGTGTCCTCCATTTTTGGGCACTGATTAGAGCGGAAGCCGAACTGAGGAGTAAAGGCACTGGCGTGTCGTAGTCGGACAGTGTTGCGTCCGACATGTTGGGCCACTGCAACGCGGCACTACAGCCGTGCAAGTGCCGCATTAGGGCCGGGGAGTGTTCGCCATCTTTGGTCCCGGATAAGAGCGGAAGCCCTGCTGAGGAGTAAAGGCACTGGCGTGTCGTAGTAGGGCAGTCTAGAGTCCGCCATTTTGGGGCAACGCAACGCGACACTACAGCCTCGGACGTGTCGCAGTAGGGCTATAGACTGTCCGCCATCTTTAGCCACTGATTTAAGCGGAAGCCGAACTGAGGAGTAAAGGCACTGACGTGTAGTAGTAGGGCAGCGAAGAGTCCTATATTTTGTTCCACCGCAACGGGGCAATAAAGCCACGCACGTGTCGCAGTAGGGCCATAGACTGTTCGCCATCTTTGGCCACGGAGTGGTGCGGAAGCCCAACTTAGGAGTAAAGGCACTGTCGTGTCGTAGTTGGGCAGTGCAGAAACCGACATTATGGACTACCGCAAAGCGGCACTACAGCCGCGCAGGTGCCGCAGAAATGCCATAGAGTGTCCGCCTTCTTTGGTCACAGATTAGAGCGGAAGCCGAACTGAGGAGTAAAGGCACAGGCGTGTGGTAGTAGGGCTGGGAAGAGTCCGACATGTTGGTCCACCGAAACGCGGCGCTACAGCCGTGCACGTGCCGCTGAAGGGCCATGGAGTGTCTGCCATCTTTTTCCACTATTTAGAGCGGAAGCCGAACAGAGGAGTAAAGGCACTGGCGTGTAGTAGTTGGGCAGTGCAGTTTCCTGCCATTTTCGCCACTGCAACGCGGCACTACAGCCGTGCACGTGCGGCATTAGGGGGCGGGAGTATTCGCCATCTTTGGCCACGGATTAGAGCGGAAGCCCAACTAAGGAGTAAAGACACTGGCGAGTCGTAGTAGTACAGTGTAATTTCCTGCCATTTTGGCCCCCGCAACGCGGCTATAAAGCCGCACATGTGCCGCAGTAGGGCCATGGAGGGTCCGCCATATTTGGCCACTGATTAGGGCGGAAGCCGACCTGAGGAGTAAAGGCACTCGCGTGTCGTAGTAGGACAGTGTAGTTTCCGCCATTATGGCCACTGCAACGCGGCACTACAGCCGCGGACGTGCCGCATTTGAGCTATGGAGTGTCCGACATCTTTGGCAACGGATTAGAGCGAAAGCCCAACTGAGGAATAAAGGCACTGGTGTGCTGTAGTAGGGCAGTGTAGTTTCCTGCCATTCTGGCCTCCGCAACGCGGCGCTACAGCCGTGCTCGTGCCGCTGAAGGGCCTTGGAGTGTCCGCCATCTTTTTCCACTATTTATAGCGGAAGCCGAACTGAGGAGTAAAGGTACTGGTGTGTCGTAGTAGGGCAGTGTAGTGTCCGACATTTCGGGCCACCGCAACGCGGCACTACAGCATCGCATGTGCCGCAGTAGAGTTATGGAGTGACCGCCATCTTTGGCCACTGATTAGAGCGGAAGCCGAACTGTGGAGTAAAGGCACTGGCCTGTTGTAGTCGGAAAGTGTAGCGTCCGACAAGTTGGGCCACCGCAACGCGGTACTACAACCGTGCACGTGCCTCTGATGGGCCATGGAAGTTCCACCATCTTTTTCTACAAATTAGAGCGGATGCCGAACTGAGGAGTAAATTCACTGGCGTGTCGAAGTAGGTCTGTGTAGAGTCCACCATTTTGGTTCACCGCATCCCGGCACTACAGCCGTGCACGTGCCGCTGAAGGGCCATGGAGTGTCCGCCATCTTTTTCCACTATTAAGGGCGGAAGCCGATCAGAGGAGTAAAGGCACTGGTGTGTAGTAGTTGGGCAGTGTAGTTTCCTGCCATTTTCGCCACTGCAACGCGGCACTACAGCCATGCACGTGCGGCATTAGTGGGCGGTAGTGTTCGCCATCTTTGGCCACGGATTAGAGCGGAAGCCCAACTGAGGAGTAAAGGCACTGGCGGTTCGTAGTAGGGCAGTGTAGAGTCCACCATTTTGGTTCACCGCATCCCGGCACTACAGCCGCGCATGTGCCACGGATGGGCCATGGAGAGTCCGCCATCTTTGGTCACTGATTAGGGCGGAAGTCGACCTTTGGAGTAAAGACACTCGCGTGTCGTAGTAGGGCAGCGAAGTGTCCGACAATTTGGGCCACCGCAACAAGGCACTACAGCCGCGGACGTGCCGCATTAGAGCTATGGAGTGTCCGCCATCTTTGGCCAATGACTAGAGGGGAAGCGCAATTGAGAGCTTAAGTCTTTGGTAGGGTCATGAAGGGCAGTGTAGTGACCGCTATTTTGGGCCACCACAACGCGGCACTACAGTTGCGAACGTGCCGCAGTAGAGCTATGGAGAGTCCGCCATCTTTGGTCACTGATTAGGGCGGAAGCCGACCTGAGGAGTAAAGGCACAGGCGTGTCGTAGTAGGGCAGTGTAGAGTCCGACATTTTGGGCCACCGCAAGGCGGCACTACAGCCGCGGACCTGCCGCACTAGGGCCATAGACTGTTCGCCTTCTTTGGCCACGGAGTGGTGCGGAAGCCCAACTGAGGAGTAAAGGCACTGTCGTGTCGTAGTTGGGCAGTGCAGAATCCGACATTTTGGACTACCGCAAAGCGGCACTACAGCCGCGCACGTGACGCTGAAGGGCCATGGAGTGTCCGCCGTCTTTTTCCACTATTTAGAGCGGAAGCCGAACAGAGGAGTAAAGGCACTGGTGTGTCGTAGTAAGGCAGCGTAGAGTCTGACATTTTGGGCCACCGCAATGCGGCACTACAACCGCGAACGTGCCGCAGTAGAGCTATGGAGAGTCCGCCATCTTTGGTCACTGATTAGGGCGGAAGCCGACCTGAGGAGTAAAGCACAGGCGTGTCGTAGTAGGGCAGTGTAGTTTCCACCATTTTGGCCACTGCAACGCGGCACTTCAGCTACGCACAAACCGCAATAGGACCGTGGAGTGTCCGCAATCTTTGGCAACGGATTAGAGCGAAAGCCCAACTGAGGGGTTATGGGACTGGCGTTTAGTAGTAGGACAGCGAAGAGTTCGACAATTTGGGCAACCGAAGCGCGGCACTACAGCCGCGGACGTGCCGCATTAGAGCTATGGAGTGTCCGCCTTCTTTGGCCAATGCTTAGCGTGGAAGCGCAATTGAGAACTTATGTCTTTGGTAGGGTCATGCAGGGCGGTGTAGTGTCCGCTATTTTGGGCCACCACAACACGGTACTGCAGTTGCGCATGTGCCGCAGTTGGACCTTGGAGTGTCCGAAATCTTTGGCCAGTAATTAGAGTGGAAGCGAAACTGAGGTGTAAAGGCACTGGCTTGTCGTTGTAGGGCAGTGTAGAGTCCGAAATTTTTGGCCACTGCAACGCGACACAATAGCCGCGCATGTGCCGCAATAGCGCCGTAGAGAGTCCGCTTTCTTTGGTCACTAATTAGAGCGGAAGCCGAAATGAGGAGTAATGGAACTGGCGTGTAGAAAAAGGGCAGGGTAGTTTCCTGCCATTTTGGCCACCACAACGCGGCACTACAGCCGTGCACGTGCCGCATTAGGGCCTTGGAGTGTTCGCCATTTTTTGGCCACGGATTAGAGCGGAAGACCAAAAAAGGAATAAAGGCACTGGTGTGTCGTAGTAGGGCAGTGTATTTTCCTGCATTTTTGGCCCCCGCAACGCGGCGCTGCAGCCGTGCACGTGCCGCTGAAGGGCCATGGAGTGTCCGCCATCTTTTTCCACTATTTAGAGCGGAAGCCGAACAGAGGAGTAAAGGCACTGGTGTGTCGTAGTAGGGCAGTGTAGAGTCCGACAATTTGGGCCACCGTAACGCGGCACTACAGCCGCGCATGTGCCGCAATAGGGCCATAGAGTGTCTGCCTTCTTTGTTCACTAATTTGAGCGGAAATCGAACTGAGGAGTAAAGGCACTGGCGAGTAGAAATAGGGCAGTGTAGAGTCCACCATTTTGGTTCACCGCAACCCGGCACTACAGCCGCGCATGTGCCGCGGAAAGGCCATGGAGATTCCGCCATCTTTGGTCACTGATTAGGGCGGAAGCCGACCTGAGGAGTAAAGGCACTCGCGTGTCGTAGTAGGGCAGTGTAGTTTCCACCATTTTGGAAACTGCAACGCGGCACTTCAGCTACGCACAAACCGCAATAGGACCGTGGAGTGTCCGCAATCTTTGGCTACGGATTAGAGCGAAAGCCCAACTGGGGGGTTAAGGGACTGGCGTGTCGTAGTAGGACAGCGAAGAGTCCGACAATTTGGCGGACGCAACGTGGCTGTAAAGCCGCACACGTGGCGCAGTAGGGCCATGGAGGCTCCGCCAACTTTGGCCACGGATTAGAGCGGAAGCGCAACTGAGGAGTGAAGGCACAGGCATGTCGTAGTAAGTCTGTGAAGAATCCGCCATTTTGGGGCTCCGAATCGCGGAACTACAACAGCAGACGTGCCGCAGAACGGCTATAGACTGTCCGCCATCTTTGGCCACTAATTTGAGCGGAAGTCGAACTGAGGAGAAAAGGCACTGGCGTGTAGAAATAGGGCAGTGTAGTTTCCTGCCATTTTCGCTTCTGCAACGCGGCACTACAGCCGTGCACGTGCCGCATTAGGGTGCGAGAGTGTTCGCCATCTTCGGCCACGGATTAGAGCGGAAGCCCAACTGAGGAATAAAGGCACTTTCGTGTCGTAGTAGGGCAGTGAAGTTTCCTGCCATTTTGGCCCCCGCAACGCGGCGCTACAGCCGTGGCCATGGAGTGTCCGCCATCTTTTTCCACTATTTAGAGCGGAAGCCGAACAGAGGAGTAAAGGCACAGGCGTGTGGTCGTAGGGCTGGGAAGAGTCCGACATGTTGGGCCACCGAATCGCGGCACTTCAGCCGCGCGCCATGGATTGTCCGCCATATTTTTCCACTATTTAGAGCGGAAGCCGAACTGAGGAGTAAAGGCACTGGCGTGTAGTAGTTGGGCAGTGTAGTTTCCTGCCATTTTCGCCACTGCAACGCGGCACTACAGCAGTGCACGTGCGGCATTAGGGGGCGGTAGTGTCCGCCATCTTTGGCTCCTGATTAGAGCGGAAGCAGAACTGTGGAGTAAAAGCACTGGCGTGTTGTAGTCGGGGAGTGTAGCGACCGACAAGTTGGACAACCGCAACGCGGCACTACAGTCGTGCACGTGCCGCAGAAGGGCCAAGGACGGTCCGCCATCTTTGGTCACAGATTAGGGCGGAAGCCGACCTGAGGAGTAATGGAACTGGCGTGTAGAAAAAGGGATGGGTAGTTTCCTGCCATTTTGGCCACCACAACGCGGCACTACAGCCGCGAACGTGCCGCAGTAGAGCTATGGAGTGTCCGCCATCTTTGACCACTGATTAGAGCGGAAGCGCAACTGTGGAGTAAAGGCACTGGCGTTTTGTATTCGGACTGTGTAGCGTCCAACAAGTTGGGCCACCTCAACGCGGCACTACAGCCGTGCACGTGCCGCTGAAGGGCAATAGAGTGTCCGCCTTCTTTGGTCACTAAAGAGAGCGGAGGCAGAACTGAGGAGTAAATGCACTGGTGTGTAGAAATAGGGCAGAGTAGTTTCCTGCCATTTTCGCCATTGCAACGCGGCACTACAGCCGTGCACGTGCAGCATTAAGGCCTTGGAGTGTTCGCTATTTTTTAGCCTGGGATTAGAGCTGAAGACCAACTGAGGAGTAAAGGCACTGGCGTGTCGTAGTAGGGCAGTGTAGAGTTCGACATTTTGGGCCACCGCAACGCGGCACTACAGCCGCGGACGTGCCACACTAGGGCTATAGACTGTTCGCCATCTTTCGCCAATGCTTAGTGTGGAAGCGCAATTGAGAAATTATGTCTTTGGTAGGGTCATGTAGGACGGTGTAGTGTCCGCTATTTTGGGCCACCACAACGCGGCACTACAGTTGCCCATGCGCCGCAGTAGGGCCATGGAGGGTCCGCCATATTTGGCCACTGATTAGAGCGGAAACGCTACTGAGAACTTAAGTCTTTGGTAGGGTCTAGAAGGGCAGTGTAGTTTCCACCATTTTGGGCAATCGCAACTTGGCACATTCAGCCGTGGACGTGCCGCAGAAGGGCTATAGACTGTCCGCCTTCTTTGGCTCCTGATTAGAGAGGAAGCAGAACTGTGGAGTAAAGGCACTGGCGTGTTGTAGTCAGGCAGCGTAGCGACCGACAAGTTGGGCCACCGCAACGCGGCACTACAGTCGTGCACGTGCCGCAGAAGGGCCACGGAGAGTCCGCCATCTTTGGTCACTGATTAGGGCAGAAGCCGACCTGAGGAGTAAAGGCACTCGCGTGTCGTAGTAGGGCAGTGTTATTTCCTGCCATTTTGGCCCCCGCAACGCGGCTATAAAGCCGCACACGTGCCGCAGTAGGGCCATGGAGGGTCGGCAATCTTTGGCATCGGATAAGAGCGAAAGCCCAACTGAGGGGTTAAGGGACTGGCGTGTCGTAGAAGGGCAGCGAAGAGTCCGTCAATTTGGGTCGCCACAACGCGGCACTACAGTTGCGCATGTGCCGCATTAGAGCTATGGAGTGTCCGCCATCTTTGGCCAATGCTTAGTGTGGAAGCGCAAATGAGAACTTATGTCTATGGTAGCGCCATGTAGGGCGGTGTAGTGTCCGCTATTTTTGGCCACCACAACGCGGCCCTACAGTTGCGCATGTGCCGCAGTTGGACCATGGGGTGTCCGAAATCTTTGACCAGTGATTAGAGTGGAAGCGAAACTGAGGTGTAAAGGCACTGGCTTGTCGTTGTAGGGCAGTGTAGAGTCCGAAATTTTTGGCCACTGCAACGCGACACAATAGCCGCGCATGTGCCGCAGTAGCGCCGTAGAGAGCCCGCTATCTTTGGTCACTAATTAGAGCGGAAGCCGAACTGAGGGTTAATGGAACTGGCGTGTAGAAAAAGGCCAGGGCAGTTTCCTGCCATTTTGGCCCCCGCAACGCGGCGCTACAGCTATGCACGTGCCGCTGAAGGGCCATGGAGTGTCCGCCATCTTTTTCCACTATTTAGAGCGGAAGCCGAACAGAGGAGTAAATGCACTGGCGTGTCGTAGTAGGGCAGTGTAGAGTCCGACATTTTGGGCCACTGCAACGCGGCAGTACAGCCGCGGACGTGCCACACTAGGGCTATAGACTGTTCGCCATCTTTGGCCACGGAGTGGAGCGGATGCCCAACTGAGGAGTAAAGGCACAGTCGTGTCGTAGTTGGGCAGTGCAGAATCCGTCAATTTGAGCTACAGCAACACGGCACTACGGTCGCGAACGTGCCGCATTAGAGCTGTGGAGTGTCCGCCATCTTTGGCCAATGCTTAGTGTTTAAGCGCAATTGAGAACTTATGTCTTTGGTAGGGTCATGTAGGACGGTGTAGTGTCCGCTATTTTGGGCCACCACAACGCGGCACTACAGTTGCCCTTGCGCCGCAGTAGGGCCATGGAGGGTCCGCCATATTTTACCACTGATTAGAGCGGAAGCGCTACTGAGAACTTAAGTCTTTGGTAGGGTCTAGAAGGGCAGTGTAGTGTCCACCATTTTGGGCAATCGCAACTTGGCACATTCAGCCGTGGACGTGCCGCAGAAGGGCTATAGACTGTCCGCCATCTTTGGTCACAGATTAGGGCGGAAGCCGACCTGAGGAGTAAAGGCACTCGCGTGTCGTAGTAGGGCAATTTCCTGCCATTTTGGCCCCCGCAGCGCGGCTATAAAGCCGCACACGTGCCGCAGTAGGGCCATGGTGGGTCCGCAATCTTTTGCAACGGATAAGAGCGGAAGCCCAACTGAGGGGTTATGGGACTGGCGTTTAGTAGTAGGACAGCGTAGAGTTCGACAATTTGGGCAACCGAAGCGCGGCACTACAGCCGCGGACATGCCGCATTAGAGCTATGGAGTGTCCGCCATCTTTGGCCAATGCTTAGTGTGGAAGCGCAATTGAGAACTTATGTCTTTGGTAGGGTCATGTAGGGCGGTGTAGTGTCCGCTATTTTGGGCCACCACAACGCGGCACTACAGTTGCGCATGTGCCGCAGTTGGACCATGGAGTGTCCGAAATCTTTGGCCAGTGATTAGAGTGGAAGCGAAACTGAGGTGTAAAGGCACTTTCGTGTCGTAGTAGGGCAGTGTATTTTCCTGCATTTTTGGCCCCCGCAACGCGGCGCTACAGTCGTGCACGTGCCGCTGAAGGGCCATGGAGTGTCCGCCATCTTTTTCCACTATTTAGAGCGGAAGCCGAACAGAGGAGTAATGGAACTGGCGTGTAGAAAAAGGGCAGGGTAGTTTCCCGCCATTTTGGCCGCCACAACGCGGCACTACAGCCGTGCACGTGCCGCATTAGAGCCTTGGAGTGTTCGACATTTTTTGGCCACGGATTAGAGCGGAAGACCAACTGAGGAATAAAGGCACTTTCGTGTCGTAGTAGGACAGTGTATTTTCCTGCATTTTTGGCCCCCGCAACGCGGCGCTACAGCCGTGCACGTGCCGCTGAAAGGCCATGGAGTGTCCGCCATCTTTTTCCACTATTTAGAGTGGAAGCCGAACAGAGGAGTAAAGGCACTGACTAGTCGTTGTAGGGTAGTGTAGGGCCCGAAATTTTGGGCCACTGCAACGCGACACAATAGCCGCGCATGTGCCGCAATAGCGCCGTAGAGAGTCCGCTTTCTTTGGTCACTAATTAGATGTCTTTGAATTTTTAAAGCATTTTAGAATGCTAATTTCTTCATTTTAAGCTTCTCAGAACACTTTATTTCGCACAGGCATACATAGTAAACCTTAGGGTCACGCTGCGTACCCCCTAATTGACCTATAATTATTTTCTGTGGTAGGTTACACTATTACCCTGTAATATAATAAGTGGTCCAATTTAAAAATTATAGGTCAATATTAAGGTCCGATACCGTGCCGTTAGTTAACATAGAAAAGTGTCTTCGAATTTCCTTGTTTTAATACACTATTTAAAATATACATAGTGTACCCCCTAATTGACCTATAATTATTTCCTGTTGTAGGGTACACTATTACCCTATAATATAATACCTGGTCCAATTTTAATATTATGGTTCCATATTAAGGTCTGATATCGCGCCTTGCGTTAGTTAACCATTGAAAGATGTCTTTGAATTTTTAAAGCATTTTAGAACGCTTATTTCTTCATTTTAAGCTTCTCAGAACACTCTATTTCGCATAGGCATACATAGTAAACTTTAGGGTCACGCTGTGTACCCCCTAATTGACCTATAATTATTTCCTGTGGTACGGTACACTATTACCCTGTAATATAATACGTGGTCCAATTTAAAAATTATAGGTCAATATTAAGGTCCGATATCGTGCCGTTAGTTAACATAGAAAAGTGTCTTCGTATTTCCTTGTTTTAATGCACTATTTAAAATATACATAGTGTACCCCCTAATTGATCTATAATTATTTCCTGTGGTAGGGTACACTATTACCCTGTAATATAATACCTGGTCCAATTTAAATAATATGGGTCAATATTAAGGTCTGATATTGCGCCTTGCGTTAGTTAACCATTGAAAGATGTCTTTGAATTTTTAAAGCATTTTAGAACGCTTATTTCTTACTTTTAAGCTTCTCAGAACACTCTATTTCGCATAGGCATACATAGTAAAATTTAGGGTCACGCTGTGTACCCCCTAAATGACCTATAATTATTTCCTGTGGTATGGTACACTATTACCCTGTAATATAATACGTGGTCCAATTTAAAAATTATAGGTCAATATTAAGGTCCGATACCGTGCCGTTAGTTAACATAGAAAAGTGTCTTCGTATTTCCTTGTTTTAATGCACTATTTAAAATATACATAGTGTCCCCCCTAATTGACCAATAATTATTTCCTGTGGAAGGGTACACTATTACCCTGTAATATAATACCTGGTCCAATTTAAATATTATGGGTCAATATTAAGGTCTGATATTGCGCCTTGCGTTAGTTAACCATTGAAAGATGTCTTTGAATTTTTAAAGCATTTTAGAACGCTTATTTCTTCATTTTAAGCATCTCAGAACACTCTATTTCGCATAGGCATACATAGTAAACTTTAGGGTCACTCTGTGTACCCCCTAAATGACCTATAATTATTTCCTGTGGTAGGGTACACTATGACCCTGTAATATAATACGTGGTCCAATTTAAAAATTATAGGTCAATATTAAGGTCCGATACCGTGCCGTTAGTTAACATAGAAAAGTGTCTTCGTATTTCCTTGTTTTAATGCACTATTTAAAATATACATAGTGTACCCCCTAATTGACCTATAATTATTTCCTGTGGTAGGGTACACTATTACCCTGTAATATAATACCTGGTCCAATTTAAATATTATGGGTCAATATTAAGGTCGGATATTGCGCCTTGCGTTAGTTAACCATTGAAAGATGTCTTTGAATTTTTAAAGCATTTTAGAACGCTTATTTCCTCATTTTAAGCTTCTCAGAACACTTTATTTCGCATAGGCATACATAGTAAACTTTTGGGTCACACTGTGTACCCCCTAATTGACCTATAATTATTTCCTGTGGTAGGGTACACTATTACCATGCAATATAATACGTGGTCCAATTTAAAAATTATAGGTCAATATTAAGGTCCGATACCGTGCCGTTAGTTAACATAGAAAAGTGTCTTCATATTTCCTTGTTTAAATGCACTATTTAAAATATACATAGTGTACCCCCTAATTGACCTATAATTATTTCCTGTGGTAGGGTACACTATTACCCTGTAATATAATACCTGGTCCAATTCAAATATTATGGGTCAATATTAAGGTCTGATATTGCGCCTTGCGTTAGTTAACCATTGAAAGATGTCTTTGAATTTTTAAAGCATTTTAGAACGCTTATTTCTTCATTTTAAGCTTCTCAGAACACTCTATTTCGCATAGGCATACATAGTAAACTTTAGGGTCACGCTGCGTACCCCCTAATTGACCTATAATTATTTTCTGTGGTAGGTTACACTATTACCCTGTAATATAATAAGTGGTCCAATTTAAAAATTATAGGTCAATATTAAGGTCCGATACCGTGCCGTTAGTTAACATAGAAAAGTGTCTTCGAATTTCCTTGTTTTAATACACTATTTAAAATATACATAGTGTACCCCCTAATTGACCTATAATTATTTCCTGTTGTAGGGTACACTATTACCCTATAATATAATACCTGGTCCAATTTTAATATTATGGTTCCATATTAAGGTCTGATATCGCGCCTTGCGTTAGTTAACGATTGAAAGATGTCTTTGAATTTTTAAAGCATTTTAGAACGCTTATTTCTTCATTTTAAGCTTCTCAGAACACTCTATTTCGCATAGGCATACATAGTAAACTTTAGGGTCACGCTGTGTACCCCCTAATTGACCTATAATTATTTCCTGTGGTACGGTACACTATTACCCTGTAATATAATACGTGGTCCAATTTAAAAATTATAGGTCAATATTAAGGTCCGATATCGTGCCGTTAGTTAACATAGAAAAGTGTCTTCGTATTTCCTTGTTTTAATGCACTATTTAAAATATACATAGTGTACCCCCTAATTGATCTATAATTATTTCCTGTGGTAGGGTACACTATTACCCTGTAATATAATACCTGGTCCAATTTAAATAATATGGGTCAATATTAAGGTCTGATATTGCGCCTTGCGTTAGTTAACCATTGAAAGATGTCTTTGAATTTTTAAAGCATTTTAGAACGCTTATTTCTTACTTTTAAGCTTCTCAGAACACTCTATTTCGCATAGGCATACATAGTAAAATTTAGGGTCACGCTGTGTACCCCCTAAATGACCTATAATTATTTCCTGTGGTATGGTACACTATTACCCTGTAATATAATACGTGGTCCAATTTAAAAATTATAGGTCAATATTAAGGTCCGATACCGTGCCGTTAGTTAACATAGAAAAGTGTCTTCGTATTTCCTTGTTTTAATGCACTATTTAAAATATACATAGTGTCCCCCCTAATTGACCAATAATTATTTCCTGTGGAAGGGTACACTATTACCCTGTAATATAATACCTGGTCCAATTTAAATATTATGGGTCAATATTAAGGTCTGATATTGCGCCTTGCGTTAGTTAACCATTGAAAGATGTCTTTGAATTTTTAAAGCATTTTAGAACGCTTATTTCTTCATTTTAAGCATCTCAGAACACTCTATTTCGCATAGGCATACATAGTAAACTTTAGGGTCACTCTGTGTACCCCCTAAATGACCTATAATTATTTCCTGTGGTAGGGTACACTATGACCCTGTAATATAATACGTGGTCCAATTTAAAAATTATAGGTCAATATTAAGGTCCGATACCGTGCCGTTAGTTAACATAGAAAAGTGTCTTCGTATTTCCTTGTTTTAATGCACTATTTAAAATATACATAGTGTACCCCCTAATTGACCTATAATTATTTCCTGTGGTAGGGTACACTATTACCCTGTAATATAATACCTGGTCCAATTTAAATATTATGGGTCAATATTAAGGTCGGATATTGCGCCTTGCGTTAGTTAACCATTGAAAGATGTCTTTGAATTTTTAAAGCATTTTAGAACGCTTATTTCCTCATTTTAAGCTTCTCAGAACACTTTATTTCGCATAGGCATACATAGTAAACTTTTGGGTCACACTGTGTACCCCCTAATTGACCTATAATTATTTCCTGTGGTAGGGTACACTATTACCATGCAATATAATACGTGGTCCAATTTAAAAATTATAGGTCAATATTAAGGTCCGATACCGTGCCGTTAGTTAACATAGAAAAGTGTCTTCATATTTCCTTGTTTAAATGCACTATTTAAAATATACATAGTGTACCCCCTAATTGACCTATAATTATTTCCTGTGGTAGGGTACACTATTACCCTGTAATATAATACCTGGTCCAATTCAAATATTATGGGTCAATATTAAGGTCTGATATTGCGCCTTGCGTTAGTTAACCATTGAAAGATGTCTTTGAATTTTTAAAGCATTTTAGAACGCTAATTTCTTCATTTTAAGCTTCTCAGAACACTCTATTTCGCATAGGCATACATAGTAAACTTTAGGGTCACGCTGTGTACCCTCTAATTGACCTATAATTATTTCCTGTGGTAGGGTACACTATTACCCTGTAATATAATACGTGGTCCAATTTAAAAATTATAGGTCAATATTAAGTTCCGATACCGTGCCGTTAGTTAACATTGAAAAATGTCTTCGTATTTCCTTGTTTTAATGCACTATTTAAAATATACATAGTGTACCCCCTAATTGACCTATAATTATTTCCTGTGGTAGGGTACACTATTACCCTGTAATACAATACCTGGTCCAATTTAAATATTATGGGTCAATATTAAGGTCTGATATTTTGCCTTGCGCTTGTTAACCATTGAAAGATGTCTTTGAATTTTTAAAGCATTTTACAACGCTTATTTCTTCATTTTAAGCTTCTCAGAACACTCTATTTCGCATAGGCATACATAGTAAAATTTAGGGTCACGCTGTGTACTCCCTAAATGACCTATAATTATTTCCTGTGGTAGGGTACACTATTACCCTGTAATATAATACGTGGTCGAATTTAAAAATTATACGTCAATATTAAGGTCCGATACCGTGCCGTTAGTTAACATAGAAAAGAGTCTTTGAATTTTTAAAGCATTTTAGAACGCTTATTTCCTCATTTTAAGCTTCTCAGAACACTTTATTTCGCATAGGCATACATAGTAAACTTTAGGGTCACACTGTGTACACCCTAATTGACCTATAATTATTTCCTGTGGTAGGGTACACTATTACCATGCAATATAATACGTGGTCCAATTTAAAAATTATAGGTCAATATTAAGGTCCGATACCGTGCCGTTAGTTAACATAGAAAAGTGTCTTCGTATTTCCTTGTTTAAATGCACTATTTAAAATATACATAGTGTACCCCCTAATTGACCTATAATTATTTCCTGTGGTAGGGTACACTATTACCCTGTAATATAATACCTGGTCCAATTCAAATATTATGGGTCAATATTAAGGTCTGATATTGCGCCTTGCGTTAGTTAACCATTGAAAGATGTCTTTGAATTTTTAAAGCATTTTAGAACGCTTATTTCTTCATTTTAAGCATCTCAGAACTTTCTATTTCGCATAGGCATACATAGTAAAATTTAGGGTCAGGCTGTGTACCCCCTAAATGACCTATAATTATTTCCTGTGGTAGGGTACACTATTACCCTGTAATATAATACGTGGTCCAATTTAAAAATTATAGGTCAATATTAAGGTCCGATACCGTGCCGTTAGTTAACATAGAAAAATGTCTTTGAATTTTTAAAGCATTTTAGAACGCTTATTTCCTCATTTTAAGCTTCTCAGAACACTTTATTTCGTATAGACATACATAGTAAACTTTAGGGTCACGCTGAGTACCCCCTAATTGACCTATAATTATTTTCTGTGGTAGGGTACACTATCACCCTGTAATATAATACGTGGTCCAATTTAAAAATTATAGGTCAATATTAAGGTCCGATACCGTGCCGTTAGTTAACATAGAAAAGTGTCTTCGTATTTTCTTGTTTTAATGCACTATTTAAAATATACATAGTGTACCCCCTAATTGACCTATAATTATTTCCTGTTGTAGGGTACACTATTACCCTGTAATATAAAACCTGGTCCAATTGAAATATTATGGTTCCATATTAAGGTCTGATATCGCGCCTTGCGTTAGTTAACCATTGAAAGATGTCTTTGAATTTTTAAAGCATTTTAGAACGCTTATTTCCTCATTTTAAGCTTCTCAGAACACTTTATTTCGCATAGGCATTAGGACTGGGCGATATTAGAAATTATATATCGTGATATATCGTCAGTTTTGCATCGCGATATAGCGATGTATCGCGATATAGTATTTTAGAATTTCCCTTACTTTAAGGCACAGAAAGTCAGATTTCTATCAAGACTTCATACGCATATTTATTTAAATCAATTTATAAATTTGAAAATATATATGTTTTGCTAAAGAAAGATATTAAATAAATTGACAAAGATGTACAAATCTTACTTAAAATATTTATTGAAAAAATGTGTGTAGATACAGAATGAAATATTTGCACTTCTTTATCGTTTATAAGGTATAAGCAGTCTTAATTTAAGTTAACCCCTAAAACACCCTTAATGAAAAAAAATATTGTTATTAAACAAAAGCTGATTTTAAAATTTCAAAATATATTTTAATTAAAATAAAAGTTAGATTGACTAAAAGCCGAAGTTTAAAATTAAAAATGTTCGAATTTTAAACTAAAAAGTAAACATAAGATTTGTAATAATTTCTTAAAATTTTCGTTCTCTGAAAGATTTCTCAGTTTAAAAATAAAAAGGAAATTTTATAAAGATATCTAGCTGAAATTATTGAAAGAAAATTTAAAAAATTTAAAAAAAAGTTTGTTAAGAAATTCATTATACACTTAAAACAAAGTGTTAAAAATATTTTTTTTTTTAAAAAAAGAAACTTTTTTTAACAAATCAATATTTGCTTGTACTATTATGCGTAAATAATTACAGAATTATTAAGTTCGATCGTAATGTTCAAATTCTTAATGAAGAAATAAACACAAGTTTTGTTATATTTTCTAAAAATGATCACGCAAATAACAAAAGATTTCTTAGTTTAAAAATAAAAAAATAAATAAAAGTGAAATTTATCAATATATTTACCTAACAGCACAGGAACAAAATTTAAAAAATAAGTTCGTTAAAAAATTATTTGTATGCTTAAAACAAAGAGCTAAATAAATTTTAGAAAAAAAAAATGCTTCTTAAACACTATTTTTATTATTATTTCATATAAATAATTAAATTAAATTAAATAATGACTGAATTATGAACAAAAAACAAAGTAAGGCAAAGTTTCTTAATTAAATTCTTAAAAATAAAAACAAAAGAATTGTGATATTCGGTAATATAATTAGCTAATTAACTAATAATATAAAACGAAAATTAAAAAAAAAATAATGATTTTACTCTCTAATAAAACGAAGTAGTAATTGATTAAAAAAAAAGAAAAAGAAATGAATAAAATTCGCAAACTTTTCAAATTCTTTTGAACAAATAAAGTTTATTGACTTATGTCCAAAAAATAAGTTTTGTTTTAACTTTATTTCTAAAATAAAAAACAACTCAAGATTTATAAATTTAAAATCAGTAATAGAAGCCCATTAAATTATTAGAAGTTTCATCCGAAAGGTTTTTAATAAATTAAAAGAAAGTAAAAAAATAACCTAACAAATTTATTTACTTTGTAATTTAATTCCTTATGGGTGCCTTAAATTAGATTTCCGATAATTTTCACATTTAAAAATATAAAAAAAGTTTTGTCACAAAATAAATAAAAAACTTACCTAATTAATGAAGAAACTTTTCTTTATAAATTCTTTTCAATAATAGATTGCGTTCAGAACAAGGTTACGACGGCGATCACGAAGTTAATCCCATTGAAAATAATCTACAAGAAACGATTTCAAATCGCGAAGGTGCGAAAACGAACATGTGATATAACGATATAAGGTCTCAAAAGTGATTCTGATTCTACCGCTCATCAGTCAAGGCCGTCTCAACATAACGAAACAATATCGTCTTCCACAGCGCGAGTTGGCATCGGAACGTAAGAGAAAGTCCTTGCGTGTATCGCTATATCGCTATATCGTTATATCGTCTTCTTCACTCGACGGCTTAAATCAGATTTCGGATGCATCGCTTGGAATGAAAGTTGCTGTATCGGTTTGCCGATATAGGCGTTAAATCGATATGTCGCGATATATCGATTTATAGCCCAGTCCTAATAGGCATACATAGTAAACTTTAGGGTCACGCTGTGTAAACCCTAATTGACCTATAATTATTTCCTTTGGTAGGGTACACTATTACCCTGTAATATAATACCTGGTCCAATTTAAATATTATGGGTCAATATTAAGGTCTGATATTGCGCCTTGCGTTAGTTAACCATTGAAAGATGTCTTTGAATTTTTAAAGCATTTTAGAACGCTTATTTCTTCATTTTAAGCTTCTCAGAACACTCTATTTCGCATAGGCATACATAGTAAAATTTAGGGTCACGCTGTGTACCCCCTAAATGACCTATAATTATTTCCTGTGTTAGGGTACACTATTACCCTGTAATATAATACGTGGTCCAATTTAAAAATTATAGGTCAATATTAAGTTCCGATACCGTGCCGTTAGTTAACATTGAAAAATGTCTTCGTATTTCCTTGTTTTAATGCACTATTTAAAATATACATAGTGTACCCCCTAATTGACCTATTATTATTTCCTGTGGTAGGGTACACTATTACCCTGTAATATAATAGGTGGTCCAATTTAAAAATTATAGGTCAATATTAAGGTCCGATACCGTGCCGTTAGTTAACATAGAAAAATGTCTTTGAATTTTTAAAGCATTTTAGAACGCTTATTTCCTCATTTTAAGCTTCTCAGAACACTTTATTTCGCATAGGCATACATAGTAAACTTTTGGGTCACTCTGCGTACCCCCTAATTGACCTATAATTATTTCCTGTGGTAGGGTACACTATAACCCTGTAATATAATACGTGGTCCAATTTAAAAATTATAGGTCAATATTAAGGTCCGATACCGTGCCGTTAGTTAACATAGAAAAGTGTCTTCGTATTTCCTTGTTTTAATGCACTATTTAAAATATACATAGTGTACCCCCTAATTGACCTATAATTATTTCCTGTGGTAGGGTACACTATTACCCTGTAATATAATACCTGGTCCAATTTAAATATTATGGGTCAATATTAAGGTCTGATATTGCGCCTTGCGTTAGTTAACCATTGAAAGATGTCTTTGAATTTTTAAAGCATTTTAGAACGCTTATTTCTTCATTTTAAGCATCTCAGAACACTCTATTTCGCATAGGCATACATAGTAAACTTTAGGGTCACTCTGTGTACCCCCTAATTGACCTATAATTATTTCCTGTGGTAGGGTACACTATAACCCTGTAATATAATACGTGGTCCAATTTAAAAATTATAGGTCAATATTAAGGTCCGATACCGTGCCGTTAGTTAACATAGAAAAGTGTCTTCGTATTTCCTTGTTTTAATGCACTATTTAAAATATACATAGTGTACCCCCTAATTGACCTATAATTATTTCCTGTGGTAGGGTACACTATTACCCTGTAATATAATACCTGGTCCAATTTAAATATTATGGGTCAATATTAAGGTCGGATATTGCGCCTTGCGTTAGTTAACCATTGAAAGATGTCTTTGAATTTTTAAAGCATTTTAGAACGCTTATTTCCTCATTTTAAGCTTCTCAGAACACTTTATTTCGCATAGGCATACACAGTAAACTTTTGGGTCACACTGTGTACCCCCTAATTGACCTATAATTATTTCCTGTGGTAGGGTACACTATTACCATGCAATATAATACGTGGTCCAATTTAAAAATTATAGGTCAATATTAAGGTCCAATACCGTGCCGTTAGTTAACATAGAAAAGTGTCTTCGTATTTCCTTGTTTAAATGCACTACTTAAAATATACATAGTGTACCCCCTAATTGACCTATAATTATTTCCTGTGGTAGGGTACACTATTACTCTGTAATATAATACCTCGTCCAATTCAAATATTATGGGTCAATATTAAGGTCTGATATTGCGCCTTGCGTTAGTTAACCATTGAAAAAAGTCTTTGAATTTTTAAAGCATTTTAGAACGCTAATTTCTTCATTTTAAGCTTCTCAGAACACTCTATTTCGCATAGGCATACATAGTAAACTTTAGGGTCACGCTGTGTACCCTCTAATTGACCTATAATTATTTCCTGTGGTAGGATACACTATAACCCTGTAATATAATACGTGGTCCAATTTAAAAATTATAGGTCAATATTAAGGTCCGATACCGTGCCGTTAGTTAACATAGAAAAGTGTCTTCGAATTTCCTTGTTTTAATGCACTATTTAAAATATACATAGTGTATCCCCTAATTGACCTATAATTATTTCCTTTGGTAGGGTACACTATTACCCTGTGATATAATACCTGGTTCAAGTTAAATATTATGGGTCAATATTGAGGTCTGATATTGCGCCTTGCGTTAGTTAACCATTGAAAGATGTCTTTGAATTTTTAAAGCATTTTAGAACGCTTATTTCTTCATTTTAAGCATCTCAGAACTTTCTATTTCGCATAGGCATACATAGTAAAATTTAGGGTCAGGCTGTGTACCCCCTAAATGACCTATAATTATTTCCTGTGGTAGGGTACACTATTACCCTGTAATATAATACGTGGTCCAATTTAAAAATTATAGGTCAATATTAAGGTCCGATACCGTGCCGTTAGTTAACATAGAAAAATGTCTTTGAATTTCAAAAGCATTTTAGAACGCTTATTTCCTCATTTTAAGCTTCTCAGAACACTTTATTTCGCATAGGCATACATAGTAAACTTCAGGGTCACGCTGAGTACCCCCTAACTGACCTATAATTATTTTCTGTGGTAGGGTACACTATCACTCTGTAATATAATAAGTGGTCCAATTTAAAAATTATAGGTCAATATTAAGGTCCGATACCGTGCCGTTAGTTAACATAGAAAAGTGTCTTCGTATTTTCTTGTTTTAATGCACTATTTAAAATATACATAGTGTACCCCCTAATAGACCTATAATTATTTCCTGTTGTAGGGTACACTATTACCCTGTAATATAATACCTGGTCCAATTGAAATATTATGGTTCCATAGTAAGGTCTGATATCGCGCCTTGCGTTAGTTAACCATTGAAAGATGTCTTTGAATTTTTAAAGCATTTTAGAACGCTTATTTCCTCATTTTAAGCTTCTCAGAACACTTTATTTCGCATAGGCATACATAGTAAACTTAATGGTCACGCTGTGTTCCCTCTAAGAGACCTATAATTATTTCCTGTGGTAGGATACACTATAACCCTGTAATATAATACGTGGTCCAATTTAAAAATTATAAGTCAATATTAAGGTCCGATACCGTGCCGTTAGTTAACATTGAAAAATGTCTTTGAATTTTTAAAGCATTTTAGAACGCTTATTTCTTCATTTTAAGCTTCTCAGAACACTCTATTTCGCATAGGCATGCATAGTAAAATTTAGGGTCACGCTGTGTACCCCCTAAATGATCTATAATTATTTCCTAAGGTAGGATACACTATAACCCTGTAATGTAATACGTGGTCCAATTTAAAAATTATAGGTCAATATTAAGGTCCGATACCGTGCCGTTAGTTAACATAGAAAAGTGTCTTTGAATTTTTAAAGCATTTCAGAACGCTTATTTCCTCATTTTAAGCTTCTCAGAACAGTTTATTTCGCATAGGCATACATAGTAAACTTTAGGGTCACACTGTGTATTCCCTAATTGACCTATAATTATTTCCTGTGGTAGGGTACACTATTACCCTGTAATATAATACGTGGTCCAATTTAAAAATTATAGGTCAATATTAAGGTCCGATACCGTGCCGTTAGTTAACATAGAAAAGTGTCTTCGAATTTCCTTGTTTTAATGCACTATTTAAAATATACATAGTGTACCCCCTAATTGACCTATAATTATTTCCTGTGGTAGGGTACACTATTACCCTGTAATATAATACCTGGTCCAATTTAAATATTATGGGTCAATATTAAGGTCTGATATTGCGCCTAGCGTTAGTTAACCATTGAAAGATGTCTTTGAATTTTTAAAGCATTTTAGAACGCTTATTTCTTCATTTTAAGCTTCTCAGAACACTCTATTTCGCATAGGCATACATAGTAAACGTTAGGGTCACGCTGTGTACCCCCTAATTGACCTATAATTATTTCCTGTGGTAGGGTACACTATAACCCTATAATATAATACGTGGTCCAATTTAAAAATTATAGGTCAATATTAAGGTCCGATACCGTGCCGTTAGTTAACATAGAAAAGTGTCTTTGAATTTTTAAAGCATCTTAGAACGCTTATTTCCTCATTTTAAGCTTCTCAGAACACTTTATTTCGCATAGGCATACATAGTAAACTTTAGGGTCACACTGTGTATCCCCTAATTGACCTATAATTATTTCCTGTGGTAGGGTACACTATTACCCTGTAATATAATACGTGGTCCAATTTAAAAATTATAGGTCCATATTAAGGTCCGATACCGTGCCGTTAGTTAACATAGAAAAGTGTCTTCGTATTTCC
Source organism: Parasteatoda tepidariorum (assembly GCF_982258835.1). NCBI lineage: Eukaryota > Metazoa > Arthropoda > Arachnida > Araneae > Theridiidae > Parasteatoda > Parasteatoda tepidariorum. Next base: position 82,257 of record NW_028257431.1, on the reverse strand, counting down.
TTGTTTTAATGCACCATTTAAAATATACATAGTGTACCCCCTAATTGACCTATAATTATTTCCTGTGGTAGGGTACACTATTACCCTGTAATATAATACCTGGTCCAATTTAAATATTATGGGTCAATATTAAGGTCTGATATTTTGCCTTGCGCTTGTTAACCATTGAAAGATGTCTTTGAATTTTTAAAGCATTTTACAACGCTTATTTCTTCATTTTAAGCTTCTCAGAACACTCTATTTCGCATAGGCATACATAGTAAAATTTAGGGTCACGCTGTGTACTCCCTAAATGACCTATAATTATTTCCTGTGGTAGGGTACACTATTACCCTGTGATATAATACGTGGTCGAATTTAAAAATTATACGTCAATATTAAGGTCCGATACCGTGCCGTTAGTTAACATAGAAAAGAGTCTTTGAATTTTTAAAGCATTTTAGAACGCTTATTTCCTCATTTTAAGCTTCTCAGAACACTTTATTTCGCATAGGCATACATAGTAAACTTTTGGGTCACTCTGCGTACCCCCTAATTGACCTATAATTATTTCCTGTGGTAGGGTACACTATAACCCTGTAATATAATACGTGGTCCAATTTAAAAATTATAGGTCAATATTAAGGTCCGATACCGTGCCGTTAGTTAACATAGAAAAGTGTCTTCGTATTTCCTTGTTTTAATGCACTATTTAAAATATACATAGTGTACCCCCTAATTGACCTATAATTATTTCCTGTGGTAGGGTACACTATTACCCTGTAATATAATACCTGGTCCAATTTAAATATTATTGGTCAATATTAAGGTCTGATATTGCGCCTTGCGTTAGTTAACCATTGAAAGATGTCTTTGAATTTTTAAAGCATTTTAGAACGCTTATTTCTTCATTTTAAGCATCTCAGAACACTCTATTTCGCATAGGCATACATAGTAAACTTTAGGGTCACTCTGTGTACCCCCTAATTGACCTATAATTATTTCCTGTGGTAGGGTACACTATAACCCTGTAATATAATACGTGGTCCAATTTAAAAATTATAGGTCAATATAAGGTCCCATACCGTGCCGTTAGTTAACATAGAAAAGTGTCTTCGTATTTCCTTGTTTTAATGCACTATTTAAAATATACATAGTGTACCCCCTAATTGACCTATAATTATTTCCTGTGGTAGGGTACACTATTACCCTGTAATATAATACCTGGTCCAATTTAAATATTATGGGTCAATATTAAGGTCGGATATTGCGCCTTGCGTTAGTTAACCATTGAAAGATGTCTTTGAATTTTTAAAGCATTTTAGAACTCTTATTTCCTCATTTTAAGCTTCTCAGAACACTTTATTTCGCATAGGCATACATAGTAAACTTTTGGGTCACACTGTGTACCCCCTAATTGACCTATAATTATTTCCTGTGGTAGGGTACACTATTACCATGCAATATAATACGTGGTCCAATTTAAAAATTATAGGTCAATATTAATGTCCGATACCGTGCCGTTAGTTAACATAGAAAAGTGTCTTCGAATTTCCTTGTTTTAATGCACTATTTAAAATATACATAGTGTATCCCCTAATTGACCTATAATTATTTCCTGTGGTAGGGTACACTATTACCCTGTGATATAATACCTGGTTCAAGTTAAATATTATGGGTCAATATTGAGGTCTGATATTGCGCCTTGCGTTAGTTAACCATTGAAAGATGTCTTTGAATTTTTAAAGCAATTTAGAACGCTTATTTCTTCATTTTAAGCATCTCAGAACTTTCTATTTCGCATAGGCATACATAGTAAAATTTAGGGTCAGGCTGTGTACCCCCTAAATGACCTATAATTATTTGCTGTGGTAGGGTTCACTATTACCCTGTAATATAATACGTGGTCCAATTTAAAAATTATAGGTCAATATTAAGGTCCGATACCGTGCCGTTAGTTAACATAGAAAAGTGTCTTCGTATTTTCTTGTTTTAATGCACTATTTAAAATATACATAGTGTACCCCTAATTGACCTATAATTATTTCCTGTTGTAGGGTACACTATTACCCTGTAATATAATACCTGGTCCAATTGAAATATTATGGTTCCATATTAAGGTCTGATATCGCGCCTTGCGTTAGTTAACCATTGAAAGATGTCTTTGAATTTTTAAAGCATTTTAGAACTCTTATTTCTTCATTTTAAGCTTCTCAGAACACTCTATTTCGCATAGGCATACATAGTAAAATTTAGGGTCACGCTGTGTACCCCCTAAATGACCTATAATTATTTCCTGTGGTAGGGTACACTATTACCCTGTAATATAATACGTGGTCCAATTTAAAAATTATAGGTCAATATTAAGTTCCGATACCGTGCCGTTAGTTAACATTGAAAAATGTCTTCGTATTTCCTTGTTTTAATGCACTATTTAAAATATACATAGTGTACCCCCTAATTGACCTATAATTATTTCCTGTGGTAGGGTATACTATTACCCTGTAATACAATACCTGGTCCAATTTAAATATTATGGGCCAATATTAAGGTTTGATATTGCGCCTTGCGTTAGTTAACCATTGAAAGATGTCTTTGAATTTTTAAAGCATTTTAGAACGCTTATTTCTTCATTTTAAGCTTCTCAGAACACTTTATTTCGCATAGGCATACATAGTAAACTTTAGGGTCACGCTGTGTACCCCCTAATTGACCTATAATTATTTCCTGTGGTAGGGTACACTATTACCCTGTAATATAATAGGTGGTCCAATTTAAAAATTATAGGTCAATATTAAGGTCCGATACCGTGCCGTTAGTTAACATAGAAAAATGTCTTTGAATTTTTAAAGCATTTTAGAACGCTTATTTCCTCATTTTAAGCTTCTCAGAACACTTTATTTCGCATAGGCATACATAGTAAACTTTTGGGTCACTCTGCGTACCCCCTAATTGACCTATAATTATTTCCTGTGGTAGGGTACACTATAACCCTGTAATATAATACGTGGTCCAATTTAAAAATTATAGGTCAATATTAAGGTCCGATACCGTGCCGTTAGTTAACATAGAAAAGTGTCTTCGTATTTCCTTGTTTTAATGCACTATTTAAAATATACATAGTGTACCCCCTAATTGACCTATAATAATTTCCTGTGGTAGGGTACACTATTACCCTGTAATATAATACCTGGTCCAATTTAAATATTATGGGTCAATATTAAGGTCTGATATTGCGCCTTGCGTTAGTTAACCATTGAAAGATGTCTTTGAATTTTTAAAGCATTTTAGAACGCTTATTTCTTCATTTTAAGCATCTCAGAACACTCTATTTCGCATAGGCATACATAGTAAACTTTAGGGTCACTCTGTGTACCCCCTTATTGACCTATAATTATTTCCTGTGGTAGGGTACACTATAACCCTGTAATATAATACGTGGTCCAATTTTAAAATTATAGGTCAATATTAAGGTCCCATACCGTGCCGTTAGTTAACATAGAAAAGTGTCTTCGTATTTCCTTGTTTTAATGCACTATTTAAAATATACATAGTGTACCCCCTAATTGACCTATAATTATTTCCTGTGGTAGGGTACACTATTTCCCTGTAATATAATACCTGGTCCAATTTAAATATTATGGGTCAATATTAAGGTCGGATATTGCGCCTTGCGTTAGTTAACCATTGAAAGATGTCTTTGAATTTTTAAAGCATTTTAGAACGCTTATTTCCTCATTTTAAGCTTCTCAGAACACTTTATTTCGCATAGGCATACATAGTAAACTTTTGGGTCACACTGTGTACCCCCTAATTGACCTATAATTATTTCCTGTGGTAGGGTACACTATTACCATGCAATATAATACGTGGTCCAATTAAAAATTATAGGTCAATATTAATGTCCGATACCGTGCCGTTAGTTAACATAGAAAAGTGTCTTCGAATTTCCTTGTTTTAATGCACTATTTAAAATATACATAGTGTATCCCCTAATTGACCTATAATTATTTCCTGTGGTAGGGTACACTATTACCCTGTGATATAATACCTGGTTCAAGTTAAATATTATGGGTCAATATTGAGGTCTGATATTGCGCCTTGCGTTAGTTAACCATTGAAAGATGTCTTTGAATTTTTAAAGCAATTTAGAACGCTTATTTCTTCATTTTAAGCATCTCAGAACTTTCTATTTCGCATAGGCATACATAGTAAAATTTAGGGTCAGGCTGTGTACCCCCTAAATGACCTATAATTATTTCCTGTGGTAGGGTACACTATTACCCTGTAATATAATACGTGGTCCAATTTAAAAATTATAGGTCAATATTAAGGTCCGATACCGTGCCGTTAGTTAACATAGAAAAGTGTCTTCGTATTTTCTTGTTTTAATGCACTATTTAAAATATACATAGTGTACCCCTAATTGACCTATAATTATTTCCTGTTGTAGGGTACACTATTACCCTGTAATATAATACCTGGTCCAATTGAAATATTATGGTTCCATATTAAGGTCTGATATCGCGCCTTGCGTTAGTTAACCATTGAAAGATGTCTTTGAATTTTTAAAGCATTTTAGAACTCTTATTTCTTCATTTTAAGCTTCTCAGAACACTCTATTTCGCATAGGCATACATAGTAAAATTTAGGGTCACGCTGTGTACCCCCTAAATGACCTATAATTATTTCCTGTGGTAGGGTACACTATTACCCTGTAATATAATACGTGGTCAAATTTAAAAATTATAGGTCAATATTAAGTTCCGATACCGTGCCGTTAGTTAACATTGAAAAATGTCTTCGTATTTCCTTGTTTTAATGCACTATTTAAAATATACATAGTGTACCCCCTAATTGACCTATAATTATTTCCTGTGGTAGGGTACACTATTACCCTGTAATACAATACCTGGTCCAATTTAAATATTATGGGTCAATATTAAGGTTTGATATTGCGCCTTGCGTTAGTTAACCATTGAAAGATGTCTTTGAATTTTTAAAGCATTTTAGAACGCTTATTTCTTCATTTTAAGCTTCTCAGAACACTTTATTTCGCATAGGCATACATAGTAAACTTTAGGGTCACGCTGTGTACCCCCTAATTGACCTATAATTATTTCCTGTGGTAGGGTACACTATTACCCTGTAATATAATAGGTGGTCCAATTTAAAAATTATAGGTCAATATTAAGGTCCGATACCGTGCCGTTAGTTAACATAGAAAAATGTCTTTGAATTTTTAAAGCATTTTAGAACGCTTATTTCCTCATTTTAAGCTTCTCAGAACACTTTATTTCGCATAGGCATACATAGTAAACTTTAGGGTCACTCTGTGTACCCCCTAATTGACCTATAATTATTACCTATGGTAGGGTATATTATAACCCTGTAATATAATACGTGGTCCAATTTAAAAATTATAGGTCAATATTAAGGTCCGATACCGTGCCGTTAGTTAACATAGAAAAGTGTCTTCGTATTTCCTTGTTTTAATGCACTATTTAAAATATACATAGTGTACCCCCTAATTGACCTATAATTATTTCCTGTGGTAGGGTACACTATTACCCTGTAATATAATACCTGGTCCAATTTAAATATTATGGGTCAATATTAAGGTCGGATATTGCGCCTTGCGTTAGTTAACCATTGAAAGATGTCTTTGAATTTTTAAAGCATTTTAGAACGCTTATTTCCTCATTTTAAGCTTCTCAGAACACTTTATTTCGCATAGGCATACATAGTAAACTTTTGGGTCACACTGTGTACCACCTAATTGACCTATAATTATTTCCTGTGGTAGGATACACTATAACCCTGTAATATAATACGTGGTCCAATTAAAAAATTATAGGTCAATATTAAGGTCCGATACCGTGCCGTTAGTTAACATAGAAAAGTGTCTTCGAATTTCCTTGTTTTAATGCACTATTTAAAATATACATAGTGTATCCCCTAATTGACCTATAATTATTTCCTGTTTTAGGGTACACTATTACCCTGTGATATAATACCTGGTTCAAGTTAAATATTATGGGTCAATATTGAGGTCTGATATTGCGTCTTGCGTTAGTTAACCATTGAAAGATGTCTTTGAATTTTTAAAGCATTTTCGAACGCTAATTTCTTCATTTTAAGCTTCTCAGAACACTCTATTTCGCATAGGCATACATAGTAAACTTTAGGGTCACGCTGTGTACCCTCTAATTGACCTATAATTATTTCCTGTGGTAGGATACACTATAACCCTGTAATATAATACGTGGTCCAATTTAAAAATTATAGGTCAATATTAAGGTCCGATACCGTGCCGTTAGTTAACATAGAAAAATGTCTTTGAATTTTTAAAGCATTTTAGAACGCTTATTTCCTCATTTTAAGCTTCTCAGAACACTTTATTTCGCATAGGCATACATAGTAAACTTTAGGGTCACGCTGAGTACCCCCTAATTGACCTATAATTATTTTCTGTGGTAGGGTGCACTATCACCCTGTAATATAATAAGTGGTCCAATTTAAAAATTATAGGTCAATATTAAGGTCCGATACCGTGCCGTTAGTTAACATAGAAAAGTGTCTTCGTATTTTCTTGTTTTAATGCACTATTTAAAATATACATAGTGTACCCCCTAATTGACCTATAATTATTTCCTGTTGTAGGGTACACTATTACCCTGTAATATAATACCTGGTCCAATTGAAATATTATGGTTCCATATTAAGGTCTGATATCGCGCCTTGCGTTAGTTAACCATTGAAAGATGTCTTTGAATTTTTAAAGCATTTTAGAACGCTTATTTCCTCATTTTAATCTTCTCAGAACACTTTATTTCGCATAGGCATACATAGTAAACTTTAGGGTCACGCTGTGTACCCCCTAATTGACCTATAATTATTTCCTTTGGTAGGGTACACTATTACCCTGTAATATAATACCTGGTCCAATTTAAATATTATGGGTCAATATTAAGGTCTGATATTGCGCCTTGCGTTAGTTAACCATTGAAAGATGTCTTTGAATTTTTAAAGCATTTTAGAACGCTTATTTCTTCATTTTAGGCTTCTCAGAACACTTTATTTCGCATAGGCATACATAGTAAACTTTAGGGTCACGCTGTGTACCCCCTAATTGACCTATAATTATTTCCTGTGGTAGGGTACACTATTACCCTGTAATATAATAGGTGGTCCAATTTAAAAATTATAGGTCAATATTAAGGTCCGATACCGTGCCGTTAGTTAACATAGAAAAATGTCTTTGAATTTTTAAAGCATTTTAGAACGCTTATTTCCTCATTTTAAGCTTCTCAGAACACTTTATTTCGCATAGGCATACATAGTAAACTTTTGGGTCACTCTGCGTACCCCCTAACTGACCTATAATTATTTCCTGTGGTAGGGTACACTATAACCCTGTAATATAATACGTGGTCCAATTTAAAAATTATAGGTCAATATTAAGGTCCGATACCGTGCCGTTAGTTAACATAGAAAAGTGTCTTCGTATTTCCTTGTTTTAATGCACTATTTAAAATATACATAGTGTACCCCCTAATTGACCTATAATTATTTCCTGTGGTAGGGTACACTATTACCCTGTAATACAATACCTGGTCCAATTTAAATATTATGGGTCAATATTAAGGTTTGATATTGCGCCTTGCGTTAGTTAACCATTGAAAGATGTCTTTGAATTTTTAAAGCATTTTAGAACGCTTATTTCTTCATTTTAAGCTTCTCAGAACACTTTATTTCGCATAGGCATACATAGTAAACTTTAGGGTCACGCTGTGTACCCCCTAATTGACCTATAATTATTTCCTGTGGTAGGGTACACTATTACCCTGTAATATAATAGGTGGTCCAATTTAAAAATTATAGGTCAATATTAAGGTCCGATACCGTGCCGTTAGTTAACATAGAAAAGTGTCTTCGAATTTCCTTGTTTTAATGCACTATTTAAAATATACATAGTGTATCCCCTAATTGACCTATAATTATTTCCTGTTTTAGGGTACACTATTACCCTGTGATATAATACCTGGTTCAAGTTAAATATTATGGGTCAATATTGAGGTCTGATATTGCGTCTTGCGTTAGTTAACCATTGAAAGATGTCTTTGAATTTTTAAAGCATTTTCGAACGCTAATTTCTTCATTTTAAGCTTCTCAGAACACTCTATTTCGCATAGGCATACATAGTAAACTTTAGGGTCACGCTGTGTACCCTCTAATTGACCTATAATTATTTCCTGTGGTAGGATACACTATAACCCTGTAATATAATACGTGGTCCAATTTAAAAATTATAGGTCAATATTAAGGTCCGATACCGTGCCGTTAGTTAACATAGAAAAATGTCTTTGAATTTTTAAAGCATTTTAGAACGCTTATTTCCTCATTTTAAGCTTCTCAGAACACTTTATTTCGCATAGGCATACATAGTAAACTTTAGGGTCACGCTGAGTACCCCCTAATTGACCTATAATTATTTTCTGTGGTAGGGTGCACTATCACCCTGTAATATAATAAGTGGTCCAATTTAAAAATTATAGGTCAATATTAAGGTCCGATACCGTGCCGTTAGTTAACATAGAAAAGTGTCTTCGTATTTTCTTATTTTAATGCACTATTTAAAATATACATAGTGTACCCCCTAATTGACCTATAATTATTTCCTGTTGTAGGGTACACTATTACCCTGTAATATAATACCTGGTCCAATTGAAATATTATGGTTCCATATTAAGGTCTGATATCGCGCCTTGCGTTAGTTAACCATTGAAAGATGTCTTTGAATTTTTAAAGCATTTTAGAACGCTTATTTCCTCATTTTAATCTTCTCAGAACACTTTATTTCGCATAGGCATACATAGTAAACTTTAGGGTCACGCTGTGTACCCCCTAATTGACCTATAATTATTTCCTTTGGTAGGGTACACTATTACCCTGTAATATAATACCTGGTCCAATTTAAATATTATGGGTCAATATTAAGGTCTGATATTGCGCCTTGCGTTAGTTAACCATTGAAAGATGTCTTTGAATTTTTAAAGCATTTTAGAACGCTTATTTCTTCATTTTAGGCTTCTCAGAACACTTTATTTCGCATAGGCATACATAGTAAACTTTAGGGTCACGCTGTGTACCCCCTAATTGACCTATAATTATTTCCTGTGGTAGGGTACACTATTACCCTGTAATATAATAGGTGGTCCAATTTAAAAATTATAGGTCAATATTAAGGTCCGATACCGTGCCGTTAGTTAACATAGAAAAATGTCTTTGAATTTTTAAAGCATTTTAGAACGCTTATTTCCTCATTTTAAGCTTCTCAGAACACTTTATTTCGCATAGGCATACATAGTAAACTTTTGGGTCACTCTGCGTACCCCCTAACTGACCTATAATTATTTCCTGTGGTAGGGTACACTATAACCCTGTAATATAATACGTGGTCCAATTTAAAAATTATAGGTCAATATTAAGGTCCGATACCGTGCCGTTAGTTAACATAGAAAAGTGTCTTCGTATTTCCTTGTTTTAATGCACTATTTAAAATATACATAGTGTACCCCCTAATTGACCTATAATTATTTCCTGTGGTAGGGTACACTATTACCCTGTAATACAATACCTGGTCCAATTTAAATATTATGGGTCAATATTAAGGTTTGATATTACGCCTTGCGTTAGTTAACCATTGAAAGATGTCTTTGAATTTTTAAAGCATTTTAGAACGCTTATTTCTTCATTTTAAGCTTCTCAGAACACTTTATTTCGCATAGGCATACATAGTAAACTTTAGGGTCACGCTGTGTACCCCCTAATTGACCTATAATTATTTCCTGTGGTAGGGTACACTATTACCCTGTAATATAATAGGTGGTCCAATTTAAAAATTATAGGTCAATATTAAGGTCCGATACCGTGCCGTTAGTTAACATAGAAAAATGTCTTTGAATTTTTAAAGCATTTTAGAACGCTTATTTCCTCATTTTAAGCTTCTCAGAACACTTTATTTCGCATAGGCATACATAGTAAACTTTAGGGTCACTCTGTGTACCCCCTAATTGACCTATAATTATTTCCTGTGGTAGGGTATATTATAACCCTGTAATATAATACGTGGTCCAATTTAAAAATTATAGGTCAATATTAAGGTCCGATACCGTGCCGTTAGTTAACATAGAAAAGTGTCTTCGTATTTCCTTGTTTTAATGCACTATTTAAAATATACATAGTGTACCCCCTAATTGACCTATAATTATTTCTTGTGGTAGGGTACACTATTACCCTGTAATATAATACCTGGTCCAATTTAAATATTATGGGTCAATATTAAGGTCGGATATTGCGCCTTGCGTTAGTTAACCATTGAAAGATGTCTTTGAATTTTTAAAGCATTTTAGAACGCTTATTTCCTCATTTTAAGCTTCTCAGAACACTTTATTTCGCATAGGCATACATAGTAAACTTTTGGGTCACACTGTGTACCACCTAATTGACCTATAATTATTTCCTGTGGTAGGGTACACAATTACCATGCAATATAATACGTGGTCCAATTTAAAAATTATAGGTCAATATTAAGGTCCGATACCGTGCCGTTAGTTAACATAGAAAAGTGTCTTCGTATTTCCTTGTTTAAATGCACTATTTAAAATATACATAGTGTACCCCCTAATTGACCTATAATTATTTCCTGTGGTAGGGTACACTATTACCCTGTAATATAATACCTGGTCCAATTCAAATATTATGGGTCAATATTAAGGTCTGATATTGCGCCTTGCGTTAGTTAACCATTGAAAGATGTCTTTGAATTTTTAAAGCATTTTAGAACGCTAATTTCTTCATTTTAAGCTTCTCAGAACACTCTATTTCGCATAGGCATACATAGTAAACTTTAGGGTCACGCTGTGTACCCTCTAATTGACCTATAATTATTTCCTGTGGTAGGATACACTATAACCCTGTAATATAATACGTGGTCCAATTAAAAAATTATAGGTCAATATTAAGGTCCGATACCGTGCCGTTAGTTAACATAGAAAAGTGTCTTCGAATTTCCTTGTTTTAATGCACTATTTAAAATATACATAGTGTATCCCCTAATTGACCTATAATTATTTCCTGTTTTAGGGTACACTATTACCCTGTGATATAATACCTGGTTCAAGTTAAATATTATGGGTCAATATTGAGGTCTGATATTGCGTCTTGCGTTAGTTAACCATTGAAAGATGTCTTTGAATTTTTAAAGCATTTTCGAACGCTAATTTCTTCATTTTAAGCTTCTCAGAACACTCTATTTCGCATAGGCATACATAGTAAACTTTAGGGTCACGCTGTGTACCCTCTAATTGACCTATAATTATTTCCTGTGGTAGGATACACTATAACCCTGTAATATAATACGTGGTCCAATTTAAAAATTATAGGTCAATATTAAGGTCCGATACCGTGCCGTTAGTTAACATAGAAAAATGTCTTTGAATTTTTAAAGCATTTTAGAACGCTTATTTCCTCATTTTAAGCTTCTCAGAACACTTTATTTCGCATAGGCATACATAGTAAACTTTAGGGTCACGCTGAGTACCCCCTAATTGACCTATAATTATTTTCTGTGGTAGGGTGCACTATCACCCTGTAATATAATAAGTGGTCCAATTTAAAAATTATAGGTCAATATTAAGGTCCGATACCGTGCCGTTAGTTAACATAGAAAAGTGTCTTCGTATTTTCTTGTTTTAATGCACTATTTAAAATATACATAGTGTACCCCCTAATTGACCTATAATTATTTCCTGTTGTAGGGTACACTATTACCCTGTAATATAATACCTGGTCCAATTGAAATATTATGGTTCCATATTAAGGTCTGATATCGCGCCTTGCGTTAGTTAACCATTGAAAGATGTCTTTGAATTTTTAAAGCATTTTAGAACGCTTATTTCCTCATTTTAATCTTCTCAGAACACTTTATTTCGCATAGGCATACATAGTAAACTTTAGGGTCACGCTGTGTACCCCCTAATTGACCTATAATTATTTCCTTTGGTAGGGTACACTATTACCCTGTAATATAATACCTGGTCCAATTTAATATTATGGGTCAATATTAAGGTCTGATATTGCGCCTTGCGTTAGTTAACCATTGAAAGATGTCTTTGAATTTTTAAAGCATTTTAGAACGCTTATTTCTTCATTTTAGGCTTCTCAGAACACTTTATTTCGCATAGGCATACATAGTAAACTTTAGGGTCACGCTGTGTACCCCCTAATTGACCTATAATTATTTCCTGTGGTAGGGTACACTATTACCCTGTAATATAATAGGTGGTCCAATTTAAAAATTATAGGTCAATATTAAGGTCCGATACCGTGCCGTTAGTTAACATAGAAAAATGTCTTTGAATTTTTAAAGCATTTTAGAACGCTTATTTCCTCATTTTAAGCTTCTCAGAACACTTTATTTCGCATAGGCATACATAGTAAACTTTTGGGTCACTCTGCGTACCCCCTAATTGACCTATAATTATTTCCTGTGGTAGGGTACACTATAACCCTGTAATATAATACGTGGTCCAATTTAAAAATTATAGGTCAATATTAAGGTCCGATACCGTGCCGTTAGTTAACATAGAAAAGTGTCATCGTATTTCCTTGTTTTAATGCACTATTTAAAATATACATAGTGTACCCCCTAATTGACCTATAATTATTTCCTGTGGTAGGGTACACTATTACCCTGTAATATAATACCTGGTCCAATTTAAATATTATGGGTCAATTTTAAGGTCTGATATTGCGCCTTGCGTTAGTTAACCATTGAAAGATGTCTTTGAATTTTTAAAGCATTTTAGAACGCTTATTTCTTCATTTTAAGCATCTCAGAACACTCTATTTCGCATAGGCATACATAGTAAACTTTAGGGTCCCTCTGTGTACCCCCTAATTGACCTATAATTATTTCCTGTGGTAGGGTACACTATAACCCTGTAATATAATACGTGGTCCAATTTAAAAATTATAAGTCAATATTAAGGTCCCATACCGTGCCGTTAGTTAACATAGAAAAGTGTCTTCGTATTTCCTTGTTTTAATGCACTATTTAAAATATACATAGTGTACCCCCTAATTGACCTATAATTATTTCCTGTGGTAGGGTACACTATTACCCTGTAATATAATACCTGGTCCAATTTAAATATTATGGGTCAATATTAAGGTCTGATATTGCGCCTTGCGTTAGTTAACCATTGAAAGATGTCTTTGAATTTTTAAAGCATTTTAGAACGCTAATTTCTTCATTTTAAGCTTCTCAGAACACTCTATTTCGCATAGGCATACATAGTAAACTTTAGGGTCACGCTGTGTACCCTCTAATTGACATATAATTATTTCCTGTGGTAGGATACACTATAACCCTGTAATATAATACGTGGTCCAATTTAAAAATTATAGGTCAATATTAAGGTCCGATACCGTGCCGTTAGTTAACATAGAAAAATGTCTTTGAATTTTTAAAGCATTTTAGAACGCTTATTTCCTCATTTTAAGCTTCTCAGAACACTTTATTTCGCATAGGCATACATAGTAAACTTTAGGGTCACTCTGTGTACCCCCTAATTGACCTATAATTATTTCCTGTGGTAGGGTACACTATAATCCTGTAATATAATACGTGGTCCAATTTAAAAATTATAGGTCAATATTAAGGTCCGATACCGTGCCGTTAGTTTACATAGAAAAGTGTCTTCGTATTTCCTTGTTTTAATGCACTATTTAAAATATACATAGTGTACCCCCTAATTGACCTATAATTATTTCCTGTGGTAGGGTACACTATTACCCTGTAATATAATACCTGGTCCAATTTAAATATTATGGGCCAATATTAAGGTCTGATATTGCGCCTTGCGTTAGTTAACCATTGAAAGATGTCTTTGAATTTTTAAAGCATTTTAGAACACTTATTTCTCCAATTTAAGCATCTCAGAACACTCTATTTCGCATAGGCATACAGAGTAAAATTTAGGGTCACGCTGTGTACCCCCTAAATGACCTATAATTATTTCCTGTGGTAGGGTACACCATTACCCTGTAATATAATACGTGGTCCAATTTAAAAATTATAGGTCAATATTAAGGTCCGATACCGTGCCGTTAGTTAACATAGAAAAATGTCTTTGAATTTTTAAAGCATTTAAGAACACTTATTTCCTCATTTTAAGCTTCTCAGAACACTTTATTTCGCATAGGCATACATAGTAAACTTTAGGGTCACGCTGTGTACCCCCTAATTGACCTATAATTATTTCCTTTGTTAGGGTACACTATTACCTTGTAATATAATACCTGGTCCAATTTAAATATTATGGGTCAATATTAAGGTCTGATATTGCGCCTTGCGTTAGTTAACCATTGAAAGATGTCTTTGAATTTTTAAAGCATTTTAGAACGCTTATTTCTTCATTTTAAGCTTCTCAGAACACTCTATTTCGCCTAGGCATACGTAGTAAAATTTAGGGTCACGCTGTGTACCCCCTAAATGACCTATAATTATTTCCTGTTTTAGGGTACACTATTACCCTGTAATATAATAGGTGGTCCAATTTAAAAATTATAGGTCAATATTAAGGTCCGATACCGTGCCGTTAGTTAACATAGAAAAATGTCTTTGAATTTTTAAAGCATTTTAGAACGCTTATTTCCTCATTTTAAGCTTCTCAGAACACTTTATTTCGCATAGGCATACATAGTAAACTTTTGGGTCACTCTGCGTACCCCCTAATTGACCTATAATTATTTCCTGTGGTAGGGTACACTATTACCCTGTAGTATAATACGTGGTCCAATTTAAAAATTATAGGTCAATATTAAGTTCCGATACCGTGCCGTTAGTTAACATTGAAAAATGTCTTCGTATTTCCTTGTTTTAATGCACTATTTAAAATATACATAGTGTACCCCCTAATTGACCTATAATTATTTCCTGTGGTAGGGTACACTATTACCCTGTAATACAATACCTGGTCCAATTTAAATATTATGGGTCAATATTAAGGTCGGATATCGCGCCTTGCGTTAGTTAACCATTGAAATATGTCTTTGAATTTAAAAAGCATTTTAGAACGCTTATTTCTACATTTTAAGCATCTCAGAACACTCTATTTCGCATAGGCATACATAGTAAACTTTAGGGTCACGCTGTGTACCCCCTAATTGACCTATAATTTATCCTGTGGTAGGGTACACTATTACCCTGTAATATAATAGGTGGTCCAATTTAAAAATTATAGGTCAATATTAAGGTCCGATACCGTGCCGTTAGTTAACATAGAAAAATGTTTTTGAATTTTTAAAGCATTTTAGAAAGCTTATTTCCTCATTTTAAGCTTCTCAGAACACTTTATTTCGCATAGGCATACATAGTAAACTTTTGGGTCACTCTGCGTACCCCCTAATTGACCTATAATTATTTCCTGTGGTAGGGTACACTATAACCCTGTAATATAATACGTGGTCCAATTTAAAAATTATAGGTCAATATTAAGGTCCGATACCGTGCCGTTAGTTAACATAGAAAAGTGTCTTCGTATTTCCTTGTTTTAATGCACTATTTAAAATATACATAGTGTACCCCCTAATTGACCTATAATTATTTCCTGTGGTAGGGTACACTATTACCCTGTAATATAATACCTGGTCCAATTTAAATATTATGGGTCAATATTAAGGTCTGATATTGCGCCTTGCGTTAGTTAACCATTGAAAGATGTCTTTGAATTTTTAAAGCATTTTAGAACGCTTATTTCTTCATTTTAAGCATCTCAGAACACTCTATTTCGCATAGGCATACATAGTAAACTTTAGGGTCACTCTGTGTACCCCCTAATTGACCTATAATTATTTCCTGTGGTAGGGTACACTATAACCCTGTAATATAATACGTGGTCCAATTTAAAAATTATAGGTCAATATTAAGGTCCGATACCGTGCCGTTAGTTAACATAGAAAAGTGTCTTCGTATTTCCTTGTTTTAATGCACTATTTAAAATATACATAGTGTACCCCCTAATTGACCTATAATTATTGCCTGTGGTAGGGTACACTATTACCCTGTAATATAATACCTGGTCCAATTTAAATATTATGGGTCAATATTAAGGTCTGATATTGCGCCTTGCGTTAGTTAACCATTGAAAGATGTCTTTGAATTTTTAAAGCATTTTAGAACACTTATTTCTCCAATTTAAGCATCTCAGAACACTCTATTTCGCATAGGCATACAGAGTAAAATTTAGGGTCACGCTGTGTACCCCCTAAATGACCTATAATTATTTCCTGTGGTAGGGTACACTATTACCCTGTAATATAATACGTGGTCCAATTTAAAAATTATAGGTCAATATTAAGTTCCGATACCGTGCCGTTAGTTAACATTGAAAAATGTCTTCGTATTTCCTTGTTTTAATGCACTATTTAAAATATACATAGTGTAAACCCTAATTGACCTATAATTATTTCCTGTGGTAGGGTACACTATTACCCTGTAATATAATACGTGGTCCAATTTAAAATTTATAGGTCAATATTAAGGTCCGATACCGTGCCGTTAGTTAACATAGAAAAATGTCTTTGAATTTTTAAAGCATTTTAGAACGCTTATTTCCTCATTTTAAGCTTCTCAGAACACTTTATTTCGCATAGGCATACATAGTAAACTTTAGGGTCACTCTGTGTACCCCCTAAATGACCTATAATTATTTCCTGTGGTAGGGTACACTATAACCCTGTAATATAATACGTGGTCCAATTTAAAAATTATAGGTCAATATTAAGGTCCGATACCGTGCCGTTAGTTAACATAGAAAAGTGTCTTCGTATTTCCTTGTTTTAATGCACTATTTAAAATATACATAGTGTACCCCCTAATTGACCTATAATTATTTCCTGTGGTAGGGTACACTATTACCCTGTAATATAATACCTGGTCCAATTTAAATATTATGGGTCAATATTAAGGTCGGATATTGCGCCTTGCGTTAGTTAACCATTGAAAGATGTCTTTGAATTTTTAAAGCATTTTAGAACGCTTATTTCCTCATTTTAAGCTTCTCAGAACACTTTATTTCGCATAGGCATACATAGTAAACTTTTGGGTCACACTGTGTTCCCCCTAATTGACCTATAATTATTTCCTGTGGTAGGGTACACTATTACCATGCAATATAATACGTGGTCCAATTTAAAAATTATAGGTCAATATTAAGGTCCGATACCGTGCCGTTAGTTAACATTGAAAAATGTCTTCGTATTTCCTTGTTTTAATGCACTATTTAAAATATACATAGTGTAAACCCTAATTGACCTATAATTATTTCCTGTGGTAGGGTACACTATTACCCTGTAATATAATACGTGGTCCAATTTAAAATTTATAGGTCAATATTAAGGTCCGATACCGTGCCGTTAGTTAACATAGAAAAATGTCTTTGAATTTTTAAAGCATTTTAGAACGCTTATTTCCTCATTTTAAGCTTCTCAGAACACTTTATTTCGCATAGGCATACATAGTAAACTTTTGGGTCACACTGTGTACCCCCTAATTGACCTATAATTATTTCCTGTGGTAGGGTACACTATTACCATGCAATATAATACGTGGTCCAATTTAAAAATTATAGGTCAATATTAAGGTCCGATACCGTGCCGTTAGTTAACATTGAAAAATGTCTTCGTATTTCCTTGTTTTAATGCACTATTTAAAATATACATAGTGTAAACCCTAATTGACCTATAATTATTTCCTGTGGTAGGGTACACTATTACCCTGTAATATAATACGTGGTCCAATTTAAAATTTATAGGTCAATATTAAGGTCCGATACCGTGCCGTTAGTTAACATAGAAAAATGTCTTTGAATTTTTAAAGCATTTTAGAACGCTTATTTCCTCATTTTAAGCTTCTCAGAACACTTTATTTCGCATAGGCATACATAGTAAACTTTAGGGTCACTCTGTGTACCCCCTAAATGACCTATAATTATTTCCTGTGGTAGGGTACACTATAACCCTGTAATATAATACGTGGTCCAATTTAAAAATTATAGGTCAATATTAAGGTCCGATACCGTGCCGTTAGTTAACATAGAAAAGTGTCTTCGTATTTCCTTGTTTTAATGCACTATTTAAAATATACATAGTGTACCCCCTAATTGACCTATAATTATTTCCTGTGGTAGGGTACACTATTACCCTGTAATATAATACCTGGTCCAATTTAAATATTATGGGTCAATATTAAGGTCGGATATTGCGCCTTGCGTTAGTTAACCATTGAAAGATGTCTTTGAATTTTTAAAGCATTTTAGAACGCTTATTTCCTCATTTTAAGCTTCTCAGAACACTTTATTTCGCATAGGCATACATAGTAAACTTTTGGGTCACACTGTGTACCCCCTAATTGACCTATAATTATTTCCTGTGGTAGGATACACTATAACCCTGTAATATAATACGTGGTCCAATTTAAAAATTTTAGGTCAATATTAAGGTCCGATACCGTGCCGTTAGTTAACATAAAAAAGTGTCTTCGAATTTCCTTGTTTTAATGCACTATTTAAAATATACATAGTGTATCCCCTAATTGACCTATAATTATTTCCTGTGGTAGGGTACACTATTACCCTGTGATATAATACCTGGTTCAAGTTAAATATTATGGGTCAATATTGAGGTCTGATATTGCGCCTTGCGTTAGTTAACCATTGAAAGATGTCTTTGAATTTTTAAAGCATTTTAGAACGCTTATTTCTTCATTTTAAGCATCTCAGAACTTTCTATTTCGCATAGGCATACATAGTAAAATTTAGGGTCAGGCTGTGTACCCCCTAAATGACCTATAATTATTTCCTGTGGTAGGGTACACTATTACCCTGTAATATAACACGTGGTCCAATTTAAAAATTATAGGTCAATATTAAGGTCCGATACCGTGCCGTTAGTTAACATAGAAAAGTGTCTTCGTATTTCCTTGTTTTAATGCACTATTTAAAATATACATAGTGTACCCCCTAATTGACCTATAATTATTTCCTGTGGTAGGGTACACTATTACCCTGTAATATAATACCTGGTCCAATTTAAATATTATGGGTCAATATTAAGGTCGGATATTGCGCCTTGCGTTAGTTAACCATTGAAAGATGTCTTTGAATTTTTAAAGCATTTTAGAACGCTTATTTCTTAATTTTAAGCTTCTCAGAACACTCTATTTCGCATAGGCATACATAGTAAAATTTAGGGTCACGCTGTGTACCCCTTAAATGACCTATAATTATTTCCTGTGGTAGGGTACACTATTACCCTGTAATATAATACGTGGTCCAATTTAAAAATTATAGGTCAATATTAAGTTCCGATACCGTGCCGTTAGTTAACATTGAAAAATGTCTTCGTATTTCCTTGTTTTAATGCACTATTTAAAATATACATAGTGTAAACCCTAATTGACCTATAATTATTTCCTGTGGTAGGGTACACTATTACCCTGTAATATAATACGTGGTCCAATTTAAAATTTATAGGTCAATATTAAGGTCCGATACCGTGCCGTTAGTTAACATAGAAAAATGTCTTTGAATTTTTAAAGCATTTTAGAACGCTTATTTCCTCATTTTAAGCTTCTCAGAACACTTTATTTCGCATAGGCATACATAGTAAACTTTAGGGTCACTCTGTGTACCCCCTAAATGACCTATAATTATTTCCTGTGGTAGGGTACACTATAACCCTGTAATATAATACGTGGTCCAATTTAAAAATTATAGGTCAATATTAAGGTCCGATACCGTGCCGTTAGTTAACATAGAAAAGTGTCTTCGTATTTCCTTGTTTTAATGCACTATTTAAAATATACATAGTGTACCCCCTAATTGACCTATAATTATTTCCTGTGGTAGGGTACACTATTACCCTGTAATATAATACCTGGTCCAATTTAAATATTATGGGACAATATTAAGGTCGGATATTGCGCCTTGCGTTAGTTAACCATTGAAAGATGTCTTTGAATTTTTAAAGCATTTTAGAACGCTTATTTCCTCATTTTAAGCTTCTCAGAACACTTTATTTCGCATAGGCATACATAGTAAACTTTTGGGTCACACTGTGTACCCCCTAATTGACCTATAATTATTTCCTGTGGTAGGGTACACTATTACCATGCAATATAATACGTGGTCCAATTTAAAAATTATAGGTCAATATTAAGGTCCGATACCGTGCCGTTAGTTAACATTGAAAAATGTCTTCGTATTTCCTTGTTTTAATGCACTATTTAAAATATACATAGTGTAAACCCTAATTGACCTATAATTATTTCCTGTGGTAGGGTACACTATTACCCTGTAATATAATACGTGGTCCAATTTAAATATTATGGGTCAATATTAAGGTCCGATACCGTGCCGTTAGTTAACATAGAAAAATGTCTTTGAATTTTTAAAGCATTTTAGAACGCTTATTTCCTCATTTTAAGCTTCTCAGAACACTTTATTTCGCATAGGCATACATAGTAAACTTTTGGGTCACACTGTGTACCCCCTAATTGACCTATAATTATTTCCTGTGGTAGGGTACACTATTACCATGCAATATAATACGTGGTCCAATTTAAAAATTATAGGTCAATATTAAGGTCCGATACCGTGCCGTTAGTTAACATTGAAAAATGTCTTCGTATTTCCTTGTTTTAATGCACTATTTAAAATATACATAGTGTAAACCCTAATTGACCTATAATTATTTCCTGTGGTAGGGTACACTATTACCCTGTAATATAATACGTGGTCCAATTTAAAATTTATAGGTCAATATTAAGGTCCGATACCGTGCCGTTAGTTAACATAGAAAAATGTCTTTGAATTTTTAAAGCATTTTAGAACGCTTATTTCCTCATTTTAAGCTTCTCAGAACACTTTATTTCGCATAGGCATACATAGTAAACTTTAGGGTCACTCTTTGTACCCCCTAAATGACCTATAATTATTTCCTGTGGTAGGGTACACTATAACTCTGTAATATAATACGTGGTCCAATTTAAAAATTATAGGTCAATATTAAGGTCCGATACCGTGCCGTTAGTTAACATAGAAAAGTGTCTTCGTATTTCCTTGTTTTAATGCACTATTTAAAATATACATAGTGTACCCCCTAATTGACCTATAATTATTTCCTGTGGTAGGGTACACTATTACCCTGTAATATAATACCTGGTCCAATTTAAATATTATGGGTCAATATTAAGGTCGGATATTGCGCCTTGCGTTAGTTAACCATTGAAAGATGTCTTAGAATTTTTAAAGCATTTTAGAACGCTTATTTCCTCATTTTAAGCTTCTCAGAACACTTTATTTCGCATAGGCATACATAGTAAACTTTTGGGTCACACTGTGTACCCCCTAATTGACCTATAATTATTTCCTGTGGTAGGGTACACTATTACCATGCAATATAATACGTGGTCCAATTTAAAAATTATAGGTCAATATTAAGGTCCGATACCGTGCCGTTAGTTAACATAGAAAAGTGTCTTCGTATTTCCTTGTTTAAATGCACTATTTAAAATATACATAGTGTACCCCCTAATTGACCTATAATTATTTCCTGTGGTAGGGTACACTATTACCCTGTAATATAATACCTGGTCCAATTCAAATATTATGGGTCAATATTAAGGTCTGATATTGCGCCTTGCGTTAGTTAACCATTGAAAGATGTCTTTGAATTTTTAAAGCATTTTAGAACGCTAATTTCTTCATTTTAAGCTTCTCAGAACACTCTATTTCGCATAGGCATACATAGTAAACTTTAGGGTCACGCTGTGTACCCTCTAATTGACCTATAATTATTTCCTGTGGTAGGATACACTATAACCCTGTAATATAATACGTGGTCCAATTTAAAAATTTTAGGTCAATATTAAGGTCCGATACCGTGCCGTTAGTTAACATAAAAAAGTGTCTTCGAATTTCCTTGTTTTAATGCACTATTTAAAATATACATAGTGTATCCCCTAATTGACCTATAATTATTTCCTGTGGTAGGGTACACTATTACCCTGTGATATAATACCTGGTTCAAGTTAAATATTATGGGTCAATATTGAGGTCTGATATTGCGCCTTGCGTTAGTTAACCATTGAAAGATGTCTTTGAATTTTTAAAGCATTTTAGAACGCTTATTTCTTCACTTTTAAGCATCTCAGAACTTTCTATTTCGCATAGGCATACATAGTAAAATTTAGGGTCAGGCTGTGTACCCCCTAAATGACCTATAATTATTTCCTGTGGTAGGGTACACTATTACCCTGTAATATAACACGTGGTCCAATTTAAAAATTATAGGTCAATATTAAGGTCCGATACCGTGCCGTTAGTTAACATAGAAAAATGTCTTTGAATTTTTAAAGCATTTTAGAACGCTTATTTCCTCATTTTAAGCTTCTCAGAACACTTTATTTCGCATAGGCATACATAGTAAACTTTAGGGTCACGCTGTGTACCCCCTAATTGACCTATAATTATTTCCATTGGTAGGGTACACTATTACCCTGTAATACAATACCTGGTCCAATTTAAATATTATGGGTCAATATTAAGGTCGGATATCGCGCCTTGCGTTAGTTAACCATTGAAATATGTCTTTGAATTTAAAAAGCATTTTAGAACGCTTATTTCTTCATTTTAAGCATCTCAGAACACTCTATTTCGCATAGGCATACATAGTAAACTTTAGGGTCACGCTGTGTACCCCCTAATTGACCTATAATTTATCCTGTGGTAGGGTACACTATTACCCTGTAATATAATAGGTGGTCCAATTTAAAAATTATAGGTCAATATTAAGGTCCGATACCGTGCCGTTAGTTAACATAGAAAAATGTTTTTGAATTTTTAAAGCATTTTAGAAAGCTTATTTCCTCATTTTAAGCTTCTCAGAACACTTTATTTCGCATAGGCATACATAGTAAACTTTTGGGTCACTCTGCGTACCCCCTAATTGACCTATAATTATTTCCTGTGGTAGGGTACACTATAACCCTGTAATATAATAGGTGGTCCAATTTAAAAATTATAGGTCAATATTAAGGTCCGATACCGTGCCGTTAGTTAACATAGAAAAGTGTCTTCGTATTTCCTTGTTTTAATGCACTATTTAAAATATACATAGTGTACCCCCTAATTGACCTATAATTATTTCCTGTGGTAGGGTACACTATTACCCTGTAATATAATACCTGGTCCAATTTAAATATTATGGGTCAATATTAAGGTCTGATATTGCGCCTTGCGTTAGTTAACCATTGAAAGATGTCTTTGAATTTTTAAAGCATTTTAGAACGCTTATTTCTTCATTTTAAGCATCTCAGAACACTCTATTTCGCATAGGCATACATAGTAAACTTTAGGGTCACTCTGTGTACCCCCTAATTGACCTATAATTATTTCCTGTGGTAGGGTACACTATAACCCTGTAATATAATACGTGGTCCAATTTAAAAATTATAGGTCAATATTAAGGTCCGATACCGTGCCGTTAGTTAACATAGAAAAATGTCTTTGAATTTTTAAAGCATTTTAGAACGCTTATTTCTTCATTTTAAGCTTCTCAGAACACTCTATTTCGCATAGGCATACATAGTAAAATTTAGGGTCACGCTGTGTACCCCCTAAATGACCTATAATTATTTCCTGTGGTAGGGTACACTATTACCCTGTAATATAATTCGTGGTCCAATTTAAAAATTATAGGTCAATATTAAGTTCCGATACCGTGCCGTTAGTTAACATTGAAAAATGTCTTCGTATTTCCTTGTTTTAATGCACTATTTAAAATATACATAGTGTACCCCCTAATTGACCTATAATTATTTCCTGTGGTAGGGTACACTATTACCCTGTAATATAATACCTGGTCCAATTTAAATATTATGGGTCAATATTAAGGTCTGATATTGCGCCTTGCGTTAGTTAACCATTGAAAGATGTCTTTGAATTTTTAAAGCATTTTAGAACGCTTATTTCTTCATTTTAAGCATCTCAGAACACTCTATTTCGCATAGGCATACATAGTAAACTTTAGGGTCACTCTTTGTACCCCCTAATTGACCTATAATTATTTCCTGTGGTAGGGTACACTATAACCCTGTATTATAATACGTGGTCCAATTTAAAAATTATAGGTCAATATTAAGGTCCGATACCGTGCCGTTAGTTAACATAGAAAAGTGTCTTCGTATTTCCTTGTTTTAATGCACTATTTAAAATATACATAGTGTACCCCCTAATTGACCTATAATTATTTCCTGTGGTAGGGTACACTATTACCCTGTAATATAATACCTGGTCCAATTTAAATATTATGGGTCAATATTAAGGTCGGATATTGCGCCTTGCGTTAGTTAACCATTGAAAGATGTCTTTGAATTTTTAAAGCATTTTAGAACGCTTATTTCTTCATTTTAAGCTTCTCAGAACACTCTATTTCGCATAGGCATACATAGTAAAATTTAGGGTCACGCTGTGTACCCCCTAAATGACCTAAAATTATTTCCTGTGGTAGGGTACACTATTACCCTGTAATATAATACGTGGTCCAATTTAAAAATTATAGGTCAATATTAAGTTCCGATACCGTGCCGTTAGTTAACATTGAAAAATGTCTTCGTATTTCCTTGTTTTAATGCACTATTTAAAATATACATAGTGTAAACCCTAATTGACCTATAATTATTTCCTGTGGTAGGGTACACTATTACCCTGTAATATAATACGTGGTCCAATTTAAAATTTATAGGTCAATATTAAGGTCCGATACCGTGCCGTTAGTTAACATAGAAAAATGTCTTTGAATTTTTAAAGCATTTTAGAACGCTTATTTCCTCATTTTAAGCTTCTCAGAACACTTTATTTCGCATAGGCATACATAGTAAACTTTAGGGTCACTCTGTGTACCCCCTAAATGACCTATAATTATTTCCTGTGGTAGGGTACACTATAACCCTGTAATATAATACGTGGTCCAATTTAAAAATTATAGGTCAATATTAAGGTCCGATACCGTGCCGTTAGTTAACATAGAAAAGTGTCTTCGTATTTCCTTGTTTTAATGCACTATTTAAAATATACATAGTGTACCCCCTAATTGACCTATAATTATTTCCTGTGGTAGGGTACACTATTACCCTGTAATATAATACCTGGTCCAATTTAAATATTATGGGTCAATATTAAGGTCGGATATTGCGCCTTGCGTTAGTTAACCATTGAAAGATGTCTTTGAATTTTTAAAGCATTTTAGAACGCTTATTTCCTCATTTTAAGCTTCTCAGAACACTTTATTTCGCATAGGCATACATAGTAAACTTTTGGGTCACACTGTGTACCCCCTAATTGACCTATAATTATTTCCTGTGGTAGGGTACACTATTACCATGCAATATAATACGTGGTCCAATTTAAAAATTATAGGTCAATATTAAGGTCCGATACCGTGCCGTTAGTTAACATTGAAAAATGTCTTCGTATTTCCTTGTTTTAATGCACTATTTAAAATATACATAGTGTAAACCCTAATTGACCTATAATTATTTCCTGTGGTAGGGTACACTATTACCCTGTAATATAATACGTGGTCCAATTTAAAATTTATAGGTCAATATTAAGGTCCGATACCGTGCCGTTAGTTAACATAGAAAAATGTCTTTGAATTTTTAAAGCATTTTAGAACGCTTATTTCCTCATTTTAAGCTTCTCAGAACACTTTATTTCGCATAGGCATACATAGTAAACTTTAGGGTCACTCTGTGTACCCCCTAAATGACCTATAATTATTTCCTGTGGTAGGGTACACTATAACCCTGTAATATAATACGTGGTCCAATTTAAAAATTATAGGTCAATATTAAGGTCCGATACCGTGCCGTTAGTTAACATAGAAAAGTGTCTTCGTATTTCCTTGTTTTAATGCACTATTTAAAATATACATAGTGTACCCCCTAATTGACCTATAATTATTTCCTGTGGTAGGGTACACTATTACCCTATAATATAATACCTGGTCCAATTTAAATATTATGGGTCAATATTAAGGTCGGATATTGCGCCTTGCGTTAGTTAACCATTGAAAGATGTCTTTGAATTTTTAAAGCATTTTAGAACGCTTATTTCCTCATTTTAAGCTTCTCGGAACACTTTATTTCGCATAGGCATACATAGTAAACTTTTGGGTCACACTGTGTACCCCCTAATTGACCTATAATTATTTCCTGTGGTAGGGTACACTATTACCATGCAATATAATACGTGGTCCAATTTAAAAATAATAGGTCAATATTAAGGTCCGATACCGTGCCGTTAGTTAACATAGAAAAGTGTCTTCGTATTTCCTTGTTTAAATGCACTATTTAAAATATACATAGTGTACCCCCTAATTGACCTATAATTATTTCCTGTGGTAGGGTACACTATTACCCTGTAATATAATACCTGGTCCAATTCAAATATTATGGGTCAATATTAAGGTCTGATATTGCGCCTTGCGTTAGTTAACCATTGAAAGATGTCTTTGAATTTTTAAAGCATTTTAGAACGCTAATTTCTTCATTTTAAGCTTCTCAGAACACTCTATTTCGCATAGGCATACATAGTAAACTTTAGGGTCACGCTGTGTACCCTCTAATTGACCTATAATTATTTCCTGTGGTAGGATACACTATAACCCTGTAATATAATACGTGGTCCAATTTAAAAATTTTAGGTCAATATTAAGGTCCGATACCGTGCCGTTAGTTAACATAAAAAAGTGTCTTCGAATTTCCTTGTTTTAATGCACTATTTAAAATATACATAGTGTATCCCCTAATTGACCTATAATTATTTCCTGTGGTAGGGTACACTATTACCCTGTGATATAATACCTGGTTCAAGTTAAATATTATGGGTCAATATTGAGGTCTGATATTGCGCCTTGCGTTAGTTAACCATTGAAAGATGTCTTTAAATTTTTAAAGCATTTTAGAACGCTTATTTCTTCATTTTAAGCATCTCAGAACTTTCTATTTCGCATAGGCATACATAGTAAAATTTAGGGTCAGGCTGTGTACCCCCTAAATGACCTATAATTATTTCCTGTGGTAGGGTACACTATTACCCTGTAATATAACACGTGGTCCAATTTAAAAATTATAGGTCAATATTAAGGTCCGATATCGTGCCGTTAGTTAACATAGAAAAATGTCTTTGAATTTTTAAAGCATTTTAGAACGCTTATTTCCTCATTTTAAGCTTCTCAGAACACTCTATTTCGCAAAGGCATACATAGTAAACTTTAGGGTCACGCTGTGTACCCCCTAATTGACCTATAATTATTTCCATTGGTAGGGTACACTATTACCCTGTAATATAATACCTGGTCCAATTTAAATATTATGGGTCAATATTAAGGTCTGATATTGCGCCTTGCGTTAGTTAACCATTGAAAGATGTCTTTGAATTTTTAAAGCATTTTAGAACGCTTATTTCTTCATTTTAAGCTTCTCAGAACACTCTATTTCGCAAAGGCATACATAGTAAAATTTAGGGTCACGCTGTGTACCCCCTAAATGACCTATAATTATTTCCTGTGGTAGGGTACACTATTAACCTGTAATATAATACGTGGTCCAATTTAAAAATTATAGGTCTATATTAAGTTCCGATACCGTGCCGTTAGTTAACATTGAAAAATGTCTTCGTATTTCCTTGTTTTAATGCACTATTTAAAATATACATAGTGTACCCCCTAATTGACCTATAATTATTTCCTGTGGTAGGGTACACTATTACCCTGTAATACAATACCTGGTCCAATTTAAATATTATGGGTCAATATTAAGGTCTGATATTTTGCCTTGCGCTTGTTAACCATTGAAAGATGTCTTTGAATTTTTAAAGCATTTTACAACGCTTATTTCTTCATTTTAAGCTTCTCAGAACACTCTATTTCGCATAGGCATACATAGTAAAATTTAGGGTCACGCTGTCTACTCCCTAAATGACCTATAATTATTTCCTGTGGTAGGGTACACTATTACCCTGTAATATAATACGTGGTCGAATTTAAAAATTATACGTCAATATTAAGGTCCGATACCGTGCCGTTAGTTAACATAGAAAAGAGTCTTTGAATTTTTAAAGCATTTTAGAACGCTTATTTCCTCATTTTAAGCTTCTCAGAACACTTTATTTCGCATAGGCATACATAGTAAACTTTAGGGTCACACTGTGTACCCCCTAATTGACCTATAATTATTTCCTGTGGTAGGGTACACTATTACCATGCAATATAATACGTGGTCCAATTTAAAAATTATAGGTCAATATTAAGGTCCGATACCGTGCCGTTAGTTAACATAGAAAAGTGTCTTCGTATTTCCTTGTTTAAATGCACTATTTAAAATATACATAGTGTACCCCCTAATTGACCTATAATTATTTCCTGTGGTAGGGTACACTATTACCCTGTAATATAATACCTGGTCCAATTCAAATATTATGGGTCAATATTAAGGTCTGATATTGCGCCTTGCGTTAGTTAACCATTGAAAGATGTCTTTGAATTTTTAAAGCATTTTAGAACGCTAATTTCTTCATTTTAAGCTTCTCAGAACACTCTATTTCGCAGAGGCATACATAGTAAACTTTAGGGTCACGCTGTGTACCCTCTAATTGACCTATAATTATTTCCTGTGATAGGATACACTATAACCCTGTAATATAACACGTGGTCAAATTTAAAAATTATAGGTCAATATTAAGGTCCGATACCGTGCCGTTAGTTAACATGGAAAAGTGTCTTCGAATTTCCTTGTTTTAATGCACTATTTAAAATATACATAGTGTACCCCCTAATTGACCTGTAATTATTTCCTGTGGTAGGGTACACTATTATCCTGTGATATAATACCTGGTTCAAGTTAAATATTATGGGTCAATATTAAGGTCTGATATTGCGCCTTGCGTTAGTTAACCATTGAAAGATGTCTTTGAATTTTTAAAGCATTTTAGAACGCTTATTTCTTCATTTTAAGCATCTCAGAACTTTCTATTTCGCATAGGCATACATAGTAAAATTTAGGGTCAGGCTGTGTACCCCCTAAATGACCTATAATTATTTCCTGTGATAGGGTACACTATTACCCTGTAATATAATACGTGGTCCAATTTAAAAATTATAGGTCAATATTAAGGTCCGATACCGTGCCGTTAGTTAACATAGAAAAATGCCTTTGAATTTTTAAAGCATTTTAGAACGCTTATTTCCTCATTTTAAGCTTCTCAGAACACTTTATTTCGTATAGACATACATAGTAAACTTTAGGGTCACGCTGAGTACCCCCTAATTGACCTATAATTATTTTCTGTGGTAGGGTACACTATCACCCTGTAATATAATACGTGGTCCAATTTAAAAATTATAGGTCAATATTAAGGTCCGATACCGTGCCGTTAGTTAACATAGAAAAGTGTCTTCGTATTTTCTTGTTTTAATGCACTATTTAAAATATACATAGTGTACCCCCTAATTGACCTATAATTATTTCCTGTTGTAGGGTACACTATTACCCTGTAATATAATACCTGGTCCAATTGAAATATTATGGTTCCATATTAAGGTCTGATATCGCGCCTTGCGTTAGTTAACCATTGAAAGATGTCTTTGAATTTTTAAAGCATTTTAGAACGCTTATTTCCTCATTTTAAGCTTCTCAGAACACTTTATTTCGCATAGGCATTAGGACTGGGCGATATTAGAAATTATATATCGTGATATATCGTCAGTTTTGCATCGCGATATAGCGATGTATCGCGATATAGTATTTTTGAATTTCATTTACTTTAAGGCACAGAAAGTCAGATTTCTATCAAGACTTCATACGCATATTTATTTAAATCAATTTATAAATTTGAAAATATATATGTTTTGCTAAAGAAAGATATTAAATAAATTGACTAAGATGTACAAATCTTACTTAAAATATTTATTGAAAAAATGTGTGTAGATACAGAATGAAATATTTGCACTTCTTTATCGTTTATAAGGTATAAGCAGTCTTAATTTAAGTTAACCCCTAAAACACCCTTAATGAAAAAAAATATTGTTATTAAACAAAAGCTGATTTTAAAATTTCAAAATATATTTTAATTAAAATAAAAGTTAGATTGACTAAAAGCCGAAGTTTAAAATTAAAAATGTTCGAATTTTAAACTAAAAAGTAAACATAAGATTTGTAATAATTTCTTAAAATTTTCGTTCTCTGAAAGATTTCTCAGTTTAAAAATAAAAAGGAAATTTTATAAAGATATCTAGCTGAAATTATTGAAAGAAAATTTAAAAAATTTAAAAAAAAGTTTGTTAAGAAATTCATTATACACTTAAAACAAAGTGTTAAAAATATTTTTTTTTTTAAAAAAAGAAACTTTTTTTAACAAATCAATATTTGCTTGTACTATTATGCGTAAATAATTACAGAATTATTAAGTTCGATCGTAATGTTCAAATTCTTAATGAAGAAATAAACACAAGTTTTGTTATATTTTCTAAAAATGATCACGCAAATAACAAAAGATTTCTTAGTTTAAAAATAAAAAAATAAATAAAAGTGAAATTTATCAATATATTTACCTAACAGCATAGGAACAAAATTTAAAAAATAAGTTCGTTAAAAAATTATTTGTATGCTTAAAACAAAGAGC
Source organism: Parasteatoda tepidariorum (assembly GCF_982258835.1). Lineage (NCBI taxonomy): Eukaryota > Metazoa > Arthropoda > Arachnida > Araneae > Theridiidae > Parasteatoda > Parasteatoda tepidariorum. Next base: position 51,466 of record NW_028257431.1, on the reverse strand, counting down.
TAAATAAATTTTAGAAAAAAAAAATGCTTCTTAAACACTATTTTTATTATTATTTCATATAAATAATTAAATTAAATTAAATAATGACTGAATTATGAACGAAAAACAAAGTAAGGCAAAGTTTCTTAATTAAATTCTTAAAAATAAAAACAAAAGAATTGTGATATTCGGTAATATAATTAGCTAATTAACTAATAATATAAAACGAAAATTAAAAAAAAAATAATGATTTTACTCTCTAATAAAACGAAGTAGTAATTGATTAAAAAAAAAGAAAAAGAAATGAATAAAATTCGCAAACTTTTCAAATTCTTTTGAACAAATAAAGTTTATTGACTTATGTCCAAAAAATAAGTTTTGTTTTAACTTTATTTCTAAAATAAAAAACAACTCAAGATTTATAAATTTAAAATCAGTAATAGAAGCCCATTAAATTATTAGAAGATTTATCCGAAAGGTTTTTAATAAATTAAAAGAAAGTAAAAAAATAACCTAACAAATTTATTTACTTTGTAATTTAATTCCTTATGGGTGCCTTAAATTAGATTTCCGATAATTTTCACATTTAAAAATATAAAAAAAGTTTTGTCACAAAATAAATAAAAAACTTACCTAATTAATGAAGAAACTTTTCTTTATAAATTCTTTTCAATAATAGATTGCGTTCAGAACAAGGTTACGACGGCGATCACGAAGTTAATCCCATTGAAAATAATCTACAAGAAACGATTTCAAATCGCGAAGGTGCGAAAACGAACATGTGATATAACGATATAAGGTCTCAAAAGTGATTCTGATTCTACCGCTCATCAGTCAAGGCCGTCTCAACATAACGAAACAATATCGTCTTCCACAGCGCGAGTTGGCATCGGAACGTAAGAGAAAGTCCTTGCGTGTATCGCTATATCGCTATATCGTTATATCGTCTTCTTCACTCGACGGCTTAAATCAGATTTCGGATGCATCGCTTGGAATGAAAGTTGCTGTATCGGTTTGCCGATATAGGCGTTAAATCGATATGTCGCGATATATCGATTTATAGCCCAGTCCTAATAGGCATACATAGTAAACTTTAGGGTCACGCTGTGTAAACCCTAATTGACCTATAATTATTTCCTTTGGTAGGGTACACTATTACCCTGTAATATAATACCTGGTCCAATTTAAATATTATGGGTCAATATTAAGGTCTGATATTGCGCCTTGCGTTAGTTAACCATTGAAAGATGTCTTTGAATTTTTAAAGCATTTTAGAACGCTTATTTCTTCATTTTAAGCTTCTCAGAACACTCTATTTCGCATAGGCATACATAGTAAAATTTAGGGTCACGCTGTGTACCCCCTAAATGACCTATAATTATTTCCTGTGTTAGGGTACACTATTACCCTGTAATATAATACGTGGTCCAATTTAAAAATTATAGGTCAATATTAAGTTCCGATACCGTGCCGTTAGTTAACATTGAAAAATGTCTTCGTATTTCCTTGTTTTAATGCACTATTTAAAATATACATAGTGTACCCCCTAATTGACCTATTATTATTTCCTGTGGTAGGGTTTACTATTACCCTGTAATATAATAGGTGGTCCAATTTAAAAATTATAGGTCAATATTAAGGTCCGATACCGTGCCGTTAGTTAACATAGAAAAATGTCTTTGAATTTTTAAAGCATTTTAGAACGCTTATTTCCTCATTTTAAGCTTCTCAGAACACTTTATTTCGCATAGGCATACATAGTAAACTTTTGGGTCACTCTGCGTACCCCCTAATTGACCTATAATTATTTCCTGTGGTAGGGTACACTATAACCCTGTAATATAATACGTGGTCCAATTTAAAAATTATAGGTCAATATTAAGGTCCGATTCCGTGCCGTTAGTTAACATAGAAAAGTGTCTTCGTATTTCCTTGTTTTAATGCACTATTTAAAATATACATAGTGTACCCCCTAATTGACCTATAATTATTTCCTGTGGTAGGGTACACTATTACCCTGTAATATAATACCTGGTCCAATTTAAATATTATGGGTCAATATTAAGGTCTGATATTGCGCCTTGCGTTAGTTAACCATTGAAAGATGTCTTTGAATTTTTAAAGCATTTTAGAACGCTTATTTCTTCATTTTAAGCATCTCAGAACACTCTATTTCGCATAGGCATACATAGTAAACTTTAGGGTCACTCTGTGTACCCCCTAATTGACCTATAATTATTTCCTGTGGTAGGGTACACTATAACCCTGTAATATAATACGTGGTCCAATTTAAAAATTATAGGTCAATATTAAGGTCCGATACCGTGCCGTTAGTTAACATAGAAAAGTGTCTTCGTATTTCCTTGTTTTAATGCACTATTTAAAATATACATAGTGTACCCCCTAATTGACCTATAATTATTTCCTGTGGTAGGGTACACTATTACCCTGTAATATAATACCTGGTCCAATTTAAATATTATGGGTCAATATTAAGGTCGGATATTGCGCCTTGCGTTAGTTAACCATTGAAAGATGTCTTTGAATTTTTAAAGCATTTTAGAACGCTTATTTCCTCATTTTAAGCTTCTCAGAACACTTTATTTCGCATAGGCATACACAGTAAACTTTTGGGTCACACTGTGTACCCCCTAATTGACCTATAATTATTTCCTGTGGTAGGGTACACTATTACCATGCAATATAATATGTGGTCCAATTTAAAAATTATAGGTCAATATTAAGGTCCGATACCGTGCCGTTAGTTAACATAGAAAAGTGTCTTCGTATTTCCTTGTTTAAATGCACTATTTAAAATATACATAGTGTACCCCCTAATTGACCTATAATTATTTCCTGTGGTAGGGTACACTATTACCCTGTAATATAATACCTCGTCCAATTCAAATATTATGGGTCAATATTAAGGTCTGATATTGCGCCTTGCGTTAGTTAACCATTGAAAGATGTCTTTGAATTTTTAAAGCATTTTAGAACGCTAATTTCTTCATTTTAAGCTTCTCAGAACACTCTATTTCGCATAGGCATACATAGTAAACTTTAGGGTCACGCTGTGTACCCTCTAATTGACCTATAATTATTTCCTGTGGTAGGATACACTATAACCCTGTAATATAATACGTGGTCCAATTTAAAAATTATAGGTCAATATTAAGGTCCGATACCGTGCCGTTAGTTAACATAGAAAAGTGTCTTCGAATTTCCTTGTTTTAATGCACTATTTAAAATATACATAGTGTATCCCCTAATTGACCTATAATTATTTCCTTTGGTAGGGTACACTATTACCCTGTGATATAATACCTGGTTCAAGTTAAATATTATGGGTCAATATTGAGGTCTGATATTGCGCCTTGCGTTAGTTAACCATTGAAAGATGTCTTTGAATTTTTAAAGCATTTTAGAACGCTTATTTCTTCATTTTAAGCATCTCAGAACTTTCTATTTCGCATAGCCATACATAGTAAAATTTAGGGTCAGGCTGTGTACCCCCTAAATGACCTATAATTATTTCCTGTGGTAGGGTACACTATTACCCTGTAATATAATACGTGGTCCAATTTAAAAATTATAGGTCAATATTAAGGTCCGATACCGTGCCGTTAGTTAACATAGAAAAATGTCTTTGAATTTTTAAAGCATTTTAGAACGCTTATTTCCTCATTTTAAGCTTCTCAGAACACTTTATTTCGCATAGGCATACATAGTAAACTTTAGGGTCACGCTGAGTACCCCCTAACTGACCTATAATTATTTTCTGTGGTAGGGTACACTATCACTCTGTAATATAATAAGTGGTCCAATTTAAAAATTATAGGTCAATATTAAGGTCCGATACCGTGCCGTTAGTTAACATAGAAAAGTGTCTTCGTATTTTCTTGTTTTAATGCACTATTTAAAATATACATAGTGTACCCCCTAATAGACCTATAATTATTTCCTGTTGTAGGGTACACTATTACCCTGTAATATAATACCTGGTCCAATTGAAATATTATGGTTCCATAGTAAGGTCTGATATCGCGCCTTGCGTTAGTTAACCATTGAAAGATGTCTTTGAATTTTTAAAGCATTTTAGAACGCTTATTTCCTCATTTTAAGATTCTCAGAACACTTTATTTCGCATAGGCATACATAGTAAACTTAATGGTCACGCTGTGTTCGCTCTAAGAGACCTATAATTATTTCCTGTGGTAGGATACACTATAACCCTGTAATATAATACGTGGTCCAATTTAAAAATTATAAGTCAATATTAAGGTCCGATACCGTGCCGTTAGTTAACATTGAAAAATGTCTTTGAATTTTTAAAGCATTTTAGAACGCTTATTTCTTCATTTTAAGCTTCTCAGAACACTCTATTTCGCATAGCCATGCATAGTAAAATTTAGGGTCACGCTGTGTACCCCCTAAATGATCTATAATTATTTCCTAAGGTAGGATACACTATAACCCTGTAATATAATACGTGGTCCAATTTAAAAATTATAGGTCAATATTAAGGTCCGATACCGTGCCGTTAGTTAACATAGAAAAGTGTCTTTGAATTTTTAAAGCATTTCAGAACACTTATTTCCTCATTTTAAGCTTCTCAGAACAGTTTATTTCGCATAGGCATACATAGTAAACTTTAGGGTCACACTGTGTATTCCCTAATTGACCTATAATTATTTCCTGTGGTAGGGTACACTATTACCCTGTAATATAATACGTGGTCCAATTTAAAAATTATAGGTCAATATTAAGGTCCGATACCGTGCCGTTAGTTAACATAGAAAAGTGTCTTCTTATTTCCTTGTTTTAATGCACTATTTAAAATATACATAGTGTACCCCCTAATTGACCTATAATTATTTCCTGCGGTAGGGTACACTATTCCCCTGTAATATAATACGTGGTCCAATTTAAAAATTATAGGTCAATATTAAGGTCCGATACCGTGCCGTTAGTTAACATAGAAAAGTGTCTTCGAATTTCCTTGTTTTAATGCACTATTTAAAATATACATAGTGTACCCCCTAATTGACCTATAATTATTTCCTGTGGTAGGGTACACTATTACCCTGTAATACAATACCTGGTCCAATTTAAATATTATGGGTCAATATTAAGGTCTGATATTGCGCCTAGCGTTAGTTAACCATTGAAAGATGTCTTTGAATTTTTAAAGCATTTTAGAACGCTTATTTCTTCATTTTAAGCTTCTCAGAACACTCTATTTCGCATAGGCATACATAGTAAACGTTAGGGTCACGCTGTGTACCCCCTAATTGACCTATAATTATTTCCTGTGGTAGGGTACACTATTACCCTATAATATAATACGTGGTCCAATTTAAAAATTATACGTCAATATTAAGGTCCGATACCGTGCCGTTAGTTAACATAGAAAAGAGTCTTTGAATTTTTAAAGCAGAACGCTTATTTCCTCATTTTAAGCTTCTCAGAACACTTTATTTCGCATAGGCATACATAGTAAACTTTAGGGTCACACTGTGTACCCCCTAATTGACCTATAATTATTTCCTGTGGTAGGGTACACTATTACCATGCAATATAATACGTTGTCCAATTTAAAAATTATAGGTCAATATTAAGGTCCGATACCGTGCCGTTAGTTAACATAGAAAAGTGTCTTCGTATTTCCTTGATTAAATGCACTATTTAAAATATACATAGTGTACCCCCTAATTGACCTATAATTATTTCCTGTGGTAGGGTACACTATTACCCTGTAATATAATACCTGGTCCAATTCAAATATTATGGGTCAATATTAAGGTCTGATATTGCGCCTTCCGTTAGTTAACCATTGAAAGATGTCTTTGAATTTTTAAAGCATTTTAGAACGCTAATTTCTTCACTTTAAGCTTCTCAGAACACTCTATTTCGCATAAGCACACATAGTAAACTTTAGGGTCACGCTGTGTACCCTCTAATTGACCTATAATTATTTCCTGTGGTAGGATACACTATAACCCTGTAATATAATACGTGGTCAAATTAAAAATTATAGGTCAATATTAAGGTCCGATACCGTGCCGTTAGTTAACATGGAAAAGTGTCTTCGAATTTCCTTGTTTTAATGCACTATTTAAAATATACATAGTGTACCCCCTAATTGACCTATAATTATTTCCTGTGGTAGGGTACACTATTATCCTGTGATATAATACCTGGTTCAAGTTAAATATTATGAGTCAATATTAAGGTCTGATATTGCGCCTTGCGTTAGTTAACCATTGAAAGATGTCTTTGAATTTTTAAAACATTTTAGAACGCTTATTTCTTCATTTTAAGCATCTCAGAACTTTCTATTTCGCATAGGCATACATAGTAAAATTTAGGGTCAGGCTGTGTACCCCCTAAATGACCTATAATTATTTCCTGTGGTAGGGAACACTATTACCCTGTAATATAATACGTGGTCCATTTTAAAAATTATAGGTCAATATTAAGGTCCGATACCGTGCCGTTAGTTAACATAGAAAAATGTCTTTGAATTTTTAAAGCATTTTAGAACGCTTATTTCCTCATTTTAAGCTTCTCAGAACACTTTATTTCGCATAGGCATACATAGTAAACTTTAGGGTCACGCTGTGTACCCCCTAATTGACCTATAATTATTTCCTTTGGTAGGGTACACTATTACCCTGTAATATAATACCTGGTCCAATTTAAATATTATGGGTCAATATTAAGGTCTGATATTGCGCCTTGCGTTAGTTAACCATTGAAAGATGTCTTTGAATTTTTAAAGCATTTTAGAACGCTTATTTCCTCATTTTAAGCTTCTCAGAACACTTTATTTCGCATAGGCATACATAGTAAACTTTTGGGTCACTCTGCGTACCCCCTAATTGACCTATAATTATTTCCTGTGGTAGGGTACACTATAACCCTGTAATATAATACGTGGTCCAATTTAAAAATTATAGGTCAATATTAAGGTCCGATACCGTGCCGTTAGTTAACATAGAAAAGTGTCTTCGTATTTCCTTGTTTTAATGCACTATTTAAAATATACATAGTGTACCCCCTAATTGACCTATTATTATTTCCTGTGGTAGGGTGCACTATTACCCTGTAATAAAATAGGTGGTCCAATTTAAAAATTATAGGTCAATATTAAGGTCCGATACCGTGCCGTTAGTTAACATAGAAAAATGTCTTTGAATTTTTAAAGCATTTTAGAACGCTTATTTCCTCATTTTAAGCTTCTCAGAACACTTTATTTCGCATAGGCATACATACTAAACTTTTGGGTCACTCTGCGTACCCCCTAATTGACCTATAATTATTTCCTGTGGTAGGGTACACTATAACCCTGTAATATAATACGTGGTCCAATTTAAAAATTATAGGTCAATATTAAGGTCCGATACCGTGCCGTTAGTTAACATAGAAAAGTGTCTTCGTATTTCCTTGTTTTAATGCACTATTTAAAATATACATAGTGTACCCCCTAATTGTCCTATAATTATTTCCTGTGGTAGGGTACACTATTACCCTGTAATATAATACCTGGTCCAATTTAAATATTATGGGTCAATATTAAGGTCTGATATTGCGCCTTGCGTTAGTTAACCATTGAAAGATGTCTTTGAATTTTTAAAGCATTTTAGAACGCTTATTTCTTCATTTTAAGCATCTCAGAACACTCTATTTCGCATAGGCATACATAGTAAACTTTAGGGTCACTTTGTGTACCCCCTAATTGACCTATAATTATTTCCTGTGGTAGGGTACACTATTACCATGCAATATAATACGTGGTTCAATTTAAAAATTATAGGTCAATATTAAGGTCCGATACCGTGCCGTTAGTTAACATAGAAAAGTGTCTTCGTATTTCCTTGTTTAAATGCACTATTTAAAATATACATAGTGTACCCCCTAATTGACCTATAATTATTTCCTGTGGTAGGGTACACTATTACCCTGTAATATAATACCTGGTCCAATTCAAATATTATGGGTCAATATTAAGGTCTGATATTGCGCCTTGCGTTAGTTAACCATTGAAAGATGTCTTTGAATTTTTAAAGCATTTTAGAACGCTAATTTCTTCATTTTAAGCTTCTCAGAACACTCTATTTCGCATAGGCATACATAGTAAACTTTAGGGTCACGCTGTGTACCCTCTAATTGACCTATAATTATTTCCTGTGGTAGGATACACTATAACCCTGTAATATAATACGTGGTCCAATTTAAAAATTATAGGTCAATATTAATGTCCGATACCGTGCCGTTAGTTAACATAGAAAAGTGTCTTCGAATTTCCTTGTTTTAATGCACTATTTAAAATATACATAGTGTATCCCCTAATTGACCTATAATTATTTCCTGTGGTAGGGTACACTATTACCCTGTGATATAATACCTGGTTCAAGTTAAATATTATGTGTCAATATTGAGGTCTGATATTGCGCCTTGCGTTAGTTAACCATTGAAAGATGTCTTTGAATTTTTAAAGCAATTTAGAACGCTTATTTCTTCATTTTAAGCATCTCAGAACTTTCTATTTCGCATAGGCATACATAGTAAAATTTAGGGTCACGCTGTGTACCCCCTAATTGACCTATAATTATTTCCTGTGGTAGGGTACACTATTACCCTGTAATATAATAGGTGGTCCAATTTAAAAATTATAGGCCAATATTAAGGTCCGATACCGTGCCGTTAGTTAACATAGAAAAATGTCTTTGAATTTTTAAAGCATTTTAGAACGCTTATTTCCTCATTTTAAGCTTCTCAGAACACTTTATTTCGCATAGGCATACATAGTAAACTTTTGGGTCACTCTGCGTACCCCCTAATTGACCTATAATTATTTCCTGTGGTAGGGTACACTATAACCCTGTAATATAATACGTGGTCCAATTTAAAAATTATAGGTCAATATTAAGGTCCGATACCGTGCCGTTAGTTAACATAGAAAAGTGTCTTCGTATTTCCTTGTTTTAATGCACTATTTAAAATATACATAGTGTACCCCCTAATTGACCTATAATTATTTCCTGTGGTAGGGTACACTATTACCCTGTAATATAATACCTTTTCCAATTTAAATATTATAGGTCAATATTAAGGTCTGATATTGCGCCTTGCGTTAGTTAACCATTGAAAGATGTCTTTGAATTTTTAAAGCATTTTAGAACGCTTATTTCTTCATTTTAAGCATCTCAGAACACTCTATTTCGCATAGGCATACATAGTAAACTTTAGGGTCACTCTGTGTACCCCCTAATTGACCTATAATTATTTCCTGTGGTAGGGTATATTATAACCCTGTAATATAATACGTGGTCCAATTTAAAAATTATAGGTCAATATTAAGGTCCGATACCGTGCCGTTAGTTAACATAGAAAAGTGTCTTCGTATTTCCTTGTTTTAATGCACTATTTAAAATATACATAGTGTACCCCCCAATTGACCTATAATTATTTCCTGTGGTAGGGTACACTATTACCCTGTAATATAATACCTGGTCCAATTTAAATATTATGGGTCAATATTAAGGTCGGATATTGAGCCTTGCGTTAGTTAACCATTGAAAGATGTCTTTGAATTTTTAAAGCATTTTAGAACGCTTATTTCCTCATTTTAAGCTTCTCAGAACACTTTATTTCGCATAGGCATACATAGTAAACTTTTGGGTCACACTGTGTACCCCCTAATTGACCTATAATTATTTCCTGTGGTAGGATACACTATAACCCTGTAATATAATACGTGGTCAAATTTAAAAATTATAGGTCAATATTAAGGTCCGATACCGTGCCGTTAGTTAACATGGAAAAGTGTCTTCGAATTTCCTTGTTTTAATGCACTATTTAAAATATACATAGTGTACCCCCTAATTGACCTATAATTATTTCCTGTGGTAGGGTACACTATTATCCTGTGATATAATACCTGGTTCAAGTTAAATATTATGGGTCAATATTAAGGTCTGATATTGCGCCTTGCGTTAGTTAACCATTGAAAGATGTCTTTGAATTTTTAAAGCATTTTAGAACGCTTATTTCTTCATTTTAAGCATCTCAGAACTTTCTATTTCGCATAGGCATACATAGTAAAATTTAGGGTCAGGCTGTGTACCCCCTAAATGACCTATAATTATTTCCTGTGGTAGGGAACACTATTACCCTGTAATATAATACGTGGTCCATTTTAAAAATTATAGGTCAATATTAAGGTCCGATACCGTGCCGTTAGTTAACATAGAAAAATGTCTTTGAATTTTTAAAGCATTTTAGAACGCTTATTTCCTCATTTTAAGCTTCTCAGAACACTTTATTTCGCATAGGCATACATAGTAAACTTTAGGGTCACGCTGTGTACCCCCTAATTGACCTATAATTATTTCCTTTGGTAGGGTACACTATTACCCTGTAATATAATACCTGGTCCAATTTAAATATTATGGGTCAATATTAAGGTCTGATATTGCGCCTTGCGTTAGTTAACCATTGAAAGATGTCTTTGAATTTTTAAAGCATTTTAGAACGCTTATTTCCTCATTTTAAGCTTCTCAGAACACTTTATTTCGCATAGGCATACATAGTAAACTTTTGGGTCACTCTGCGTACCCCCTAATTGACCTATAATTATTTCCTGTGGTAGGGTACACTATAACCCTGTAATATAATACGTGGTCCAATTTAAAAATTATAGGTCAATATTAAGGTCCGATACCGTGCCGTTAGTTAACATAGAAAAGTGTCTTCGTATTTCCTTGTTTTAATGCACTATTTAAAATATACATAGTGTACCCCCTAATTGACCTATTATTATTTCCTGTGGTAGGGTACACTATTACCCTGTAATATAATAGGTGGTCCAATTTAAAAATTATAGGTCAATATTAAGGTCCGATACCGTGCCGTTAGTTAACATAGAAAAATGTCTTTGAATTTTTAAAGCATTTTAGAACGCTTATTTCCTCATTTTAAGCTTCTCAGAACACTTTATTTCGCATAGGCATACATAGTAAACTTTTGGGTCACTCTGCGTACCCCCTAATTGACCTATAATTATTTCCTGTGGTAGGGTACACTATAACCCTGTAATATAATACGTGGTCCAATTTAAAAATTATAGGTCAATATTAAGGTCCGATACCGTGCCGTTAGTTAACATAGAAAAGTGTCTTCGTATTTCCTTGTTTTAATGCACTATTTAAAATATACATAGTGTACCCCCTAATTGACCTATAATTATTTCCTGTGGTAGGGTACACTATTACCCTGTAATATAATACCTGGTCCAATTTAAATATTATGGGTCAATATTAAGGTCTGATATTGCGCCTTGCGTTAGTTAACCATTGAAAGATGTCTTTGAATTTTTAAAGCATTTTAGAACGCTTATTTCTTCATTTTAAGCATCTCAGAACACTCTATTTCGCATAGGCATACATAGTAAACTTTAGGGTCACTTTGTGTACCCCCTAATTGACCTATAATTATTTCCTGTGGTAGGGTACACTATAACCCTGTAATATAATACGTGGTCCAATTTAAAAATTATAGGTCAATATTAAGGTCCGATACCGTGCCGTTAGTTAACATAGAAAAGTGTCTTCGTATTTCCTTGTTTTAATACACTATTTAAAATATACATAGTGTACCCCCTAATTGACCTATAATTATTTCCTGTGGTAGGGTACACTATTACCCTGTAATATAATACCTGGTCCAATTTAAATATTATGGGTCAATATTAAGGTCGGATATTGCGCCTTGCGTTAGTTAACCATTGAAAGATGTCTTTGAATTTTTAAAGCATTTTAGAACGCTTATTTCCTCATTTTAAGCTTCTCAGAACACTTTATTTCGCATAGGCATACATAGTAAACTTTTGGGTCACACTGTGTACCCCCTAATTGACCTATAATTATTTCCTGTGGTAGGGTACACTATTACCATGCAATATAATACGTGGTTCAATTTAAAAATTATAGGTCAATATTAAGGTCCGATACCGTGCCGTTAGTTAACATAGAAAAGTGTCTTCGTATTTCCTTGTTTAAATGCACTATTTAAAATATACATAGTGTACCCCCTAATTGACCTATAATTATTTCCTGTGGTAGGGTACACTATTACCCTGTAATATAATACCTGGTCCAATTCAAATATTATGGGTCAATATTAAGGTCTGATATTGCGTCTTGCGTTAGTTAACCATTGAAAGATGTCTTTGAATTTTTAAAGCATTTTAGAACGCTAATTTCTTCATTTTAAGCTTCTCAGAACACTCTATTTCGCATAGGCATACATAGTAAACTTTAGGGTCACGCTGTGTACCCTCTAATTGACCTATAATTATTTCCTGTGGTAGGATACACTATAACCCTGTAATATAATACGTGGTCCAATTTAAAAATTATAGGTCAATATTAATGTCCGATACCGTGCCGTTAGTTAACATAGAAAAGTGTCTTCGAATTTCCTTGTTTTAATGCACTATTTAAAATATACATAGTGTATCCCCTAATTGACCTATAATTATTTCCTGTGGTAGGGTACACTATTACCCTGTGATATAATACCTGGTTCAAGTTAAATATTATGGGTCAATATTGAGGTCTGATATTGCGCCTTGCGTTAGTTAACCATTGAAAGATGTCTTTGAATTTTTAAAGCAATTTAGAACGCTTATTTCTTCATTTTAAGCATCTCAGAACTTTCTATTTCGCATAGGCATACATAGTAAAATTTAGGGTCAGGCTGTGTACCCCCTAAATGACCTATAATTATTTCCTGTGGTAGGGTACACTATTACCCTGTAATATAATACGTGGTCCAATTTAAAAATTATAGGTCAATATTAAGGTCCGATACCGTGCCGTTAGTTAACATAGAAAAGTGTCTTCGTATTTTCTTGTTTTAATGCACTATTTAAAATATACATAGTGTACCCCTAATTGACCTATAATTATTTCCTGTTGTAGGGTACACTATTACCCTGTAATATAATACCTGGTCCAATTGAAATATTATGGTTCCATATTAAGGTCTGATATCGCGCCTTGCGTTAGTTAACCATTGAAAGATGTCTTTGAATTTTTAAAGCATTTTAGAACGCTTATTTCTTCATTTTAAGCTTCTCAGAACACTCTATTTCGCATAGGCATACATAGTAAAATTTAGGGTCACGCTGTGTACCCCCTAAATGACCTATAATTATTTCCTGTGGTAGGGTACACTATTACCCTGTAATATAATACGTGGTCCAATTTAAAAATTATAGGTCAATATTAAGTTCCGATACCGTGCCGTTAGTTAACATTGAAAAATGTCTTCGTATTTCCTTGTTTTAATGCACTATTTAAAATATACATAGTGTACCCCCTAATTGACCTATAATTATTTCCTGTGGTAGGGTACACTATTACCCTGTAATACAATACCTGGTCCAATTTAAATATTATGGGTCAATATTAAGGTTTGATATTGCGCCTTGCGTTAGTTAACCATTAAAAGATTTCTTTGAATTTTTAAAGCATTTTAGAACGCTTATTTCTTCATTTTAAGCTTCTCAGAACACTTTATTTCGCATAGGCATACATAGTAAACTTTAGGGTCACGCAGTGTACCCCCTAATTGACCTATAATTATTTCCTGTGGTAGGGTACACTATTACCCTGTAATATAATAGGTGGTCCAATTTAAAAATTATAGGCCAATATTAAGGTCCGATACCGTGCCGTTAGTTAACATAGAAAAATGTCTTTGAATTTTTAAAGCATTTTAGAACGCTTATTTCCTCATTTTAAGCTTCTCAGAACACTTTATTTCGCATAGGCATACATAGTAAACTTTTGGGTCACTCTGCGTACCCCCTAATTGACCTATAATTATTTCCTGTGGTAGGGTACACTATAACCCTGTAATATAATACGTGGTCCAATTTAAAAATTATAGGTCAATATTAAGGTCCGATACCGTGCCGTTAGTTAACATAGAAAAGTGTCTTCGAATTTCCTTGTTTTAATGCACTATTTAAAATATACATAGTGTATCCCCTAATTGACCTATAATTATTTCCTGTGGTAGGGTACACTATTACCCTGTGATATAATACCTGGTTCAAGTTAAATATTATGGGTCAATATTGAGGTCTGATATTGCGCCTTGCGTTAGTTAACCATTGAAAGATGTCTTTGAATTTTTAAAGCAATTTAGAACGCTTATTTCTTCATTTTAAGCTTCTCAGAACACTTTATTTCGCATAGGCATACATAGTAAACTTTTGGGTCACACTGTGTACCCCCTAATTGACCTATAATTATTTCCTGTGGTAGGTACACTATTACCATGCAATATAATACGTGGTCCAATTTAAAAATTATAGGTCAATATTAAGGTCCGATACCGTGCCGTTAGTTAACATAGAAAAGTGTCTTCGTATTTTCTTGTTTTAATGCACTATTTAAAATATACATAGTGTACCCCTAATTGACCTATAATTATTTCCTGTTGTAGGGTACACTATTACCCTGTGATATAATACCTGGTTCAAGTTAAATATTATGGGTCAATATTAAGGTCGGATATTGCGCCTTGCGTTAGTTAACCATTGAAAGATGTCTTTGAATTTTTAAAGCATTTTAGAACGCTTATTTCCTCATTTTAAGCTTCTCAGAACACTTTATTTCGCATAGGCATACATAGTAAACTTTTGGGTCACACTGTGTACCCCCTAATTGACCTATAATTATTTCCTGTGGTAGGTACACTATTACCATGCAATATAATACGTGGTCCAATTTAAAAATTATAGGTCAATATTAAGGTCCGATACCGTGCCGTTAGTTAACATAGAAAAGTGTCTTCGTATTTTCTTGTTTTAATGCACTATTTAAAATATACATAGTGTACCCCTAATTGACCTATAATTATTTCCTGTTGTAGGGTACACTATTACCCTGTAATATAATACCTGGTCCAATTGAAATATTATGGTTCCATATTAAGGTCTGATATCGCGCCTTGCGTTAGTTAACCATTGAAAGATGTCTTTGAATTTTTAAAGCATTTTAGAACGCTTATTTCTTCATTTTAAGCTTCTCAGAACACTCTATTTCGCATAGGCATACATAGTAAAATTTAGGGTCACGCTGTGTACCCCCTAAATGACCTATAATTATTTCCTGTGGTAGGGTACACTATTACCCTGTATTGTAATACGTGGTCCAATTTAAAAATTATAGGTCAATATTAAGTTCCGATACCGTGTCGCTAGTTAACATTGAAAAATGTCTTCGTATTTCCTTGTTTTAATGCACTATTTAAAATATACATAGTGTACCCCCTAATTGACCTATAATTATTTCCTGTGGTAGGGTACACTATTACCCTGTAATACAATACCTGGTCCAATTTAAATATTATGGGTCAATATTAAGGTTTGATATTGCGCCTTGCGTTAGTTAACCATTGAAAGATGTCTTTGAATTTTTAAAGCATTTTAGAACGCTTATTTCTTCATTTTAAGCTTCTCAGAACACTTTATTTCGCATAGGCATACATAGTAAACTTTAGGGTCACGCTGTGTACCCCCTAATTGACCTATAATTATTTCCTGTGGTAGGGTACACTATAACCCTGTAATATAATACGTGGTCCAATTTAAAAATTATAGGTCAATATTAATGTCCGATACCGTGCCGTTAGTTAACATAGAAAAGTGTCTTCGAATTTCCTTGTTTTAATGCACTATTTAAAATATACATAGTGTATCCCCTAATTGACCTATAATTATTTCCTGTGGTAGGGTACACTATTACCCTGTGATATAATACCTGGTTCAAGTTAAATATTATGGGTCAATATTGAGGTCTGATATTGCGCCTTGCGTTAGTTAACCATTGAAAGATGTCTTTGAATTTTTAAAGCAATTTAGAACGCTTATTTCTTCATTTTAAGCATCTCAGAACTTTCTATTTCGCATAGGCATACATAGTAAAATTTAGGGTCAGGCTGTGTACCCCCTAAATGACCTATAATTATTTCCTGTGGTAGGGTACACTATTACCCTGTAGTATAATACGTGGTCCAATTTAAAAATTATAGGTCAATATTAAGGTCCGATACCGTGCCGTTAGTTAACATAGAAAAGTGTCTTCGTATTTTCTTGTTTTAATGCACTATTTAAAATATACATAGTGTACCCCTAATTGACCTATAATTATTTCCTGTTGTAGGGTACACTATTACCCTGTAATATAATACCTGGTCCAATTGAAATATTATGGTTCCATATTAAGGTCTGATATCGCGCCTTGCGTTAGTTAACCATTGAAAGATGTCTTTGAATTTTTAAAGCATTTTAGAACGCTTATTTCTTCATTTTAAGCTTCTCAGAACACTCTATTTCGCATAGGCATACATAGTAAAATTTAGGGTCACGCTGTGTACCCCCTAAATGACCTATAATTATTTCCTGTGGTAGGGTACACTATTACCCTGTAATATAATACGTGGTCCAATTTAAAAATTATAGGTCAATATTAAGTTCCGATACCGTGCCGTTAGTTAACATTGAAAAATGTCTTCGTATTTCCTTGTTTTAATGCACTATTTAAAATATACATAGTGTACCCCCTAATTGACCTATAATTATTTCCTGTGGTAGGGTACACTATTACCCTGTAATACAATACCTGGTCCAATTTAAATATTATGGGTCAATATTAAGGTTTGATATTGCGCCTTGCGTTAGTTAACCATTGAAAGATTTCTTTGAATTTTTAAAGCATTTTAGAACGCTTATTTCTTCATTTTAAGCTTCTCAGAACACTTTATTTCGCATAGGCATACATAGTAAACTTTAGGGTCACGCTGTGTACCCCCTAATTGGCCTATAATTATTTCCTGTGGTAGGGTACACTATTACCCTGTAATATAATAGGTGGTCCAATTTAAAAATTATAGGCCAATATTAAGGTCCGATACCGTGCCGTTAGTTAACATAGAAAAATGTCTTTGAATTTTTAAAGCATTTTAGAACGCTTATTTCCTCATTTTAAGCTTCTCAGAACACTTTATTTCGCATAGGCATACATAGTAAACTTTTGGGTCACTCTGCGTACCCCCTAATTGACCTATAATTATTTCCTGTAGTAGGGTACACTATAACCCTGTAATATAATACGTGGTCCAATTTAAAAATTATAGGTCAATATTAAGGTCCGATACCGTGCCGTTAGTTAACATAGAAAAGTGTCTTCGTATTTCCTTGTTTTAATGCACTATTTAAAATATACATAGTGTACCCCCTAATTGACCTATAATTATTTCCTGTGGTAGGGTACACTATTACCCTGTAATATAATACCTTTTCCAATTTAAATATTATAGGTCAATATTAAGGTCTGATATTGCGCCTTGCGTTAGTTAACCATTGAAAGATGTCTTTGAATTTTTAAAGCATTTTAGAACGCTTATTTCTTCATTTTAAGCATCTCAGAACACTCTATTTCGCATAGGCATACATAGTAAACTTTAGGGTCACGCTGTGTACCCCCTAATTGACCTATAATTATTTCCTGTGGTAGGGTACACTATTACCCTGTAATATAATAGGTGGTCCAATTTAAAAATTATAGGCCAATATTAAGGTCCGATACCGTGCCGTTAGTTAACATAGAAAAATGTCTTTGAATTTTTAAAGCATTTTAGAACGCTTATTTCCTCATTTTAAGCTTCTCAGAACACTTTATTTCGCATAGGCATACATAGTAAACTTTTGGGTCACTCTGCGTACCCCCTAATTGACCTATAATTATTTCCTGTGGTAGGGTACACTATAACCCTGTAATATAATACGTGGTCCAATTTAAAAATTATAGGTCAATATTAAGGTCCGATACCGTGCCGTTAGTTAACATAGAAAAGTGTCTTCGTATTTCCTTGTTTTAATGCACTATTTAAAATATACATAGTGTACCCCCTAATTGACCTATAATTATTTCCTGTGGTAGGGTACACTATTACCCTGTAATATAATACCTTTTCCAATTTAAATATTATAGGTCAATATTAAGGTCTGATATTGCGCCTTGCGTTAGTTAACCATTGAAAGATGTCTTTGAATTTTTAAAGCATTTTAGAACGCTTATTTCTTCATTTTAAGCATCTCAGAACACTCTATTTCGCATAGGCATACATAGTAAAATTTAGGGTCAGGCTGTGTACCCCCTAAATGACCTATAATTATTTCCTGTGGTAGGGTACACTATTACCCTGTAATATAATACGTGGTCCAATTTAATAATTATAGGTCAATATTAAGGTCCGATACCGTGCCGTTAGTTAACATAGAAAAGTGTCTTCGTATTTTCTTGTTTTAATGCACTATTTAAAATATACATAGTGTACCCCTAATTGACCTATAATTATTTCCTGTTGTAGGGTACACTATTACCCTGTAATATAATACCTGGTCCAATTGAAATATTATGGTTCCATATTAAGGTCTGATATCGCGCCTTGCGTTAGTTAACCATTGAAAGATGTCTTTGAATTTTTAAAGCATTTTAGAACGCTTATTTCTTCATTTTAAGCTTCTCAGAACACTCTATTTCGCATAGGCATACATAGTAAAATTTAGGGTCACGCTGTGTACCCCCTAAATGACCTATAATTATTTCCTGTGGTAGGGTACACTATTACCCTGTAATATAATACGTGGTCCAATTTAATAATTATAGGTCAATATTAAGTTCCGATACCGTGCCGTTAGTTAACATTGAAAAATGTCTTCGTATTTCCTTGTTTTAATGCACTATTTAAAATATACATAGTGTACCCCCTAATTGACCTATAATTATTTCCTGTGGTAGGGTACACTATTACCCTGTAATACAATACCTGGTCCAATTTAAATATTATGGGTCAATATTAAGGTTTGATATTGCGCCTTGCGTTAGTTAACCATTGAAAGATTTCTTTGAATTTTTAAAGCATTTTAGAACGCTTATTTC
This sequence comes from Parasteatoda tepidariorum, assembly GCF_982258835.1. NCBI lineage: Eukaryota > Metazoa > Arthropoda > Arachnida > Araneae > Theridiidae > Parasteatoda > Parasteatoda tepidariorum. The sequence continues at coordinate 32,465 of NW_028257431.1, read as the reverse complement.
TTCATTTTAAGCTTCTCAGAACACTTTATTTCGCATAGGCATACATAGTAAACTTTAGGGTCACGCTGTGTACCCCCTAATTGACCTATAATTATTTCCTGTGGTAGGGTACACTATTACCCTGTAATATAATAGGTGGTCCAATTTAAAAATTATAGGCCAATATTAAGGTCCGATACCGTGCCGTTAGTTAACATAGAAAAATGTCTTTGAATTTTTAAAGCATTTTAGAACGCTTATTTCCTCATTTTAAGCTTCTCAGAACATTTTATTTCGCATAGGCATACATAGTAAACTTTTGGGTCACTCTGCGTACCCCCTAATTGACCTATAATTATTTCCTGTGGTAGGGTACACTATAACCCTGTAATATAATACGTGGTCCAATTTAAAAATTATAGGTCAATATTAAGGTCCGATACCGTGCCGTTAGTTAACATAGAAAAGTGTCTTCGTATTTCCTTGTTTTAATGCACTATTTAAAATATACATAGTGTACCCCCTAATTGACCTATAATTATTTCCTGTGGTAGGGTACACTATTACCCTGTAATATAATACCTTTTCCAATTTAAATATTATAGGTCAATATTAAGGTCTGATATTGCGCCTTGCGTTAGTTAACCATTGAAAGATGTCTTTGAATTTTTAAAGCATTTTAGAACGCTTATTTCTTCATTTTAAGCATCTCAGAACACTCTATTTCGCATAGGCATACATAGTAAACTTTAGGGTCACTCTGTGTACCCCCTAATTGACCTATAATTATTTCCTGTGGTAGGGTATATTATAACCCTGTAATATAATACGTGGTCCAATTTAAAAATTATAGGTCAATATTAAGGTCCGATACCGTGCCGTTAGTTAACATAGAAAAGTGTCTTCGAATTTCCTTGTTTTAATGCACTATTTAAAATATACATAGTGTATCCCCTAATTGACCTATAATTATTTCCTGTGGTAGGGTACACTATTACCCTGTGATATAATACCTGGTTCAAGTTAAATATTATGGGTCAATATTGAGGTCTGATATTGCGCCTTGCGTTAGTTAACCATTGAAAGATGTCTTTGAATTTTTAAAGCAATTTAGAACGCTTATTTCTTCATTTTAAGCATCTCAGAACTTTCTATTTCGCATAGGCATACATAGTAAAATTTAGGGTCAGGCTGTGTACCCCCTAAATGACCTATAATTATTTCCTGTGGTAGGGTACACTATTACCCTGTAATATAATACGTGGTCCAATTTAAAAATTATAGGTCAATATTAAGGTCCGATACCGTGCCGTTAGTTAACATAGAAAAGTGTCTTCGTATTTTCTTGTTTTAATGCACTATTTAAAATATACATAGTGTACCCCTAATTGACCTATAATTATTTCCTGTTGTAGGGTACACTATTACCCTGTAATATAATACCTGGTCCAATTGAAATATTATGGTTCCATATTAAGGTCTGATATCGCGCCTTGCGTTAGTTAACCATTGAAAGATGTCTTTGAATTTTTAAAGCATTTTAGAACGCTTATTTCTTCATTTTAAGCTTCTCAGAACACTCTATTTCGCATAGGCATACATAGTAAAATTTAGGGTCACGCTGTGTACCCCCTAAATGACCTATAATTATTTCCTGTGGTAGGGTACACTATTACCCTGTAATATAATACGTGGTCCAATTTAAAAATTATAGGTCAATATTAAGTTCCGATACCGTGCCGTTAGTTAACATTGAAAAATGTCTTCGTATTTCCTTGTTTTAATGCACTATTTAAAATATACATAGTGTACCCCCTAATTGACCTATAATTATTTCCTGTGGTAGGGTACACTATTACCCTGTAATACAATACCTGGTCCAATTTAAATATTATGGGTCAATATTAAGGTTTGATATTGCGCCTTGCGTTAGTTAACCATTGAAAGATTTCTTTGAATTTTTAAAGCATTTTAGAACGCTTATTTCTTCATTTTAAGCTTCTCAGAACACTTTATTTCGCATAGGCATACATAGTAAACTTTAGGGTCACGCTGTGTACCCCCTAATTGACCTATAATTATTTCCTGTGGTAGGGTACACTATTACCCTGTAATATAATAGGTGGTCCAATTTAAAAATTATAGGCCAATATTAAGGTCCGATACCGTGCCGTTAGTTAACATAGAAAAATGTCTTTGAATTTTTAAAGCATTTTAGAACGCTTATTTCCTCATTTTAAGCTTCTCAGAACACTTTATTTCGCATAGGCATACATAGTAAACTTTTGGGTCACTCTGCGTACCCCCTAATTGACCTATAATTATTTCCTGTGGTAGGGTACACTATAACCCTGTAATATAATACGTGGTCCAATTTAAAAATTATATGTCAATATTAAGGTCCGATACCGTGCCGTTAGTTAACATAGAAAAGTGTCTTCGTATTTCCTTGTTTTAATGCACTATTTAAAATATACATAGTGTACCCCCTAATTGACCTATAATTATTTCCTGTGGTAGGGTACACTATTACCCTGTAATATAATACCTTTTCCAATTTAAATATTATAGGTCAATATTAAGGTCTGATATTGCGCCTTGCGTTAGTTAACCATTGAAAGATGTCTTTGAATTTTTAAAGCATTTTAGAACGCTTATTTCTTCATTTTAAGCATCTCAGAACACTCTATTTCGCATAGGCATACATAGTAAACTTTAGGGTCACTCTGTGTACCCCCTAATTGACCTATAATTATTTCCTGTGGTAGGGTATATTATAACCCTGTAATATAATACGTGGTCCAATTTAAAAATTATAGGTCAATATTAAGGTCCGATACCGTGCCGTTAGTTAACATAGAAAAGTGTCTTCGAATTTCCTTCTTTTAATGCACTATTTAAAATATACATAGTGTATCCCCTAATTGACCTATAATTATTTCCTGTGGTAGGCTACACTATTACCCTGTGATATAATACCTGGTTCAAGTTAAATATTATGGGTCAATATTAAGGTCGGATATTGCGCCTTGCGTTAGTTAACCATTGAAAGATGTCTTTGAATTTTTAAAGCATTTTAGAACGCTTATTTCCTCATTTTAAGCTTCTCAGAACACTTTATTTCGCATAGGCATACATAGTAAACTTTTGGGTCACACTGTGTACCCCCTAATTGACCTATAATTATTTCCTGTGGTAGGTACACTATTACCATGCAATATAATACGTGGTCCAATTTAAAAATTATAGGTCAATATTAAGGTCCGATACCGTGCCGTTAGTTAACATAGAAAAGTGTCTTCGTATTTTCTTGTTTTAATGCACTATTTAAAATATACATAGTGTACCCCTAATTGACCTATAATTATTTCCTGTTGTAGGGTACACTATTACCCTGTAATATAATACCTGGTCCAATTGAAATATTATGGTTCCATATTAAGGTCTGATATCGCGCCTTGCGTTAGTTAACCATTGAAAGATGTCTTTGAATTTTTAAAGCATTTTAGAACGCTTATTTCTTCATTTTAAGCTTCTCAGAACACTCTATTTCGCATAGGCATACATAGTAAAATTTAGGGTCACGCTGTGTACCCCCTAAATGACCTATAATTATTTCCTGTGGTAGGGTACACTATTACCCTGTATTGTAATACGTGGTCCAATTTAAAAATTATAGGTCAATATTAAGTTCCGATACCGTGTCGCTAGTTAACATTGAAAAATGTCTTCGTATTTCCTTGTTTTAATGCACTATTTAAAATATACATAGTGTACCCCCTAATTGACCTATAATTATTTCCTGTGGTAGGGTACACTATTACCCTGTAATACAATACCTGGTCCAATTTAAATATTATGGGTCAATATTAAGGTTTGATATTGCGCCTTGCGTTAGTTAACCATTGAAAGATGTCTTTGAATTTTTAAAGCATTTTAGAACGCTTATTTCTTCATTTTAAGCTTCTCAGATCACTTTATTTCGCATAGGCATACATAGTAAACTTTAGGGTCACGCTGTGTACCCCCTAATTGACCTATAATTATTTCCTGTGGTAGGGTACACTATTACCCAGTAATATAATAGGTGGTCCAATTTAAAAATTATAGGTCAATATTAAGGTCCGATACCGTGCCGTTAGTGAACATAGAAAAATGTCTTTGAATTTTTAAAGCATTTTAGAAAGCTTATTTCCTCATTTTAAGCTTCTCAGAACACTTTATTTCGCATAGGCATACATAGTAAACTTTTGGGTCACTCTGCGTACCCCCTAATTGACCTATAATTATTTCCTGTGGTAGGGTACACTATAACCCTGTAATATAATACGTGGTCCAATTTAAAAATTATAGGTCAATATTAAGTTCCGATACCGTGCCGTTAGTTAACATTGAAAAATGTCTTCGTATTTCCTTGTTTTAATGCACTATTTAAAATATACATAGTGTACCCCCTAATTGACCTATAATTATTTCCTGTGGTAGGGTACACTATTACCCTGTAATACAAAACCTGGTCCAATTTAAATATTATGGGTCAATATTAAGGTTTGATATTGCGCCTTGCGTTAGTTAACCATTGAAAGATGTCTTTGAATTTTTAAAGCATTTTAGAACGCTTATTTCTTCATTTTAAGCTTCTCAGAACACTTTATTTCGCATAGGCATACATAGTAAACTTTAGGGTCACGCTGTGTACCCCCTAATTGACCTATAATTATTTCCTGTGGTATGGTACACTATTACCCTGTAATATAATAGGTGGTCCAATTTAAAAATTATAGGCCAATATTAAGGTCCGATACCGTGCCGTTAGTTAACATAGAAAAATGTCTTTGAATTTTTAAAGCATTTTAGAACGCTTATTTCCTCATTTTAAGCTTCTCAGAACACTTTATTTCGCATAGGCATACATAGTAAACTTTTGGGTCACTCTGCGTACCCCCTAATTGACCTATAATTATTTCCTGTGGTAGGGTACACTATAACCCTGTAATATAATACGTGGTCCAATTTAAAAATTATAGGTCAATATTAAGGTCCGATACCGTGCCGTTAGTTAACATAGAAAAGTGTCTTCGTATTTCCTTGTTTTAATGCACTATTTAAAATATACATAGTGTACCCCCTAATTGACCTATAATTATTTCCTGTGGTTGGGTACACTATTACCCTGTAATATAATACCTGGTCCAATTTAAATATTATGGGACAATATTAAGGTCTGATATTGCGCCTTGCGTTAGTTAACCATTGAAAGATGTCTTTGAATTTTTAAAGCATTTTAGAACGCTTATTTCTTCATTTTAAGCATCTCAGAACACTCTATTTCGCATAGGCATACATAGTAAACTTTAGGGTCACTCTGTGTACCCCCTAATTGACCTATAATTATTTCCTGTGGTAGGGTATATTATAACCCTGTAATATAATACGTGGAACAATTTAAAAATTATAGGTCAATATTAAGGTCCGATACCGTGCCGTTAGTTAACATAGAAAAGGGTCTTCGTATTTCCTTGTTTTAATGCACTATTTAAAATATACATAGTGTACCCCCTAATTGACCTATAATTATTTCCTGTGGTAGGGTACACTATTACCCTGTAATATAATACCTGGTCCAATTTAAATATTATGGGTCAATATTAAGGTCGGATATTGCGCCTTGCGTTAGTTAACCATTGAAAGATGTCTTTGAATTTTTAAAGCATTTTAGAACGCTTATTTCCTCATTTTAAGCTTCTCAGAACACTTTATTTCGCATAGGCATACATAGTAAACTTTTGGGTCACACTGAGTACCCCCTAATTGACCTATAATTATTTCCTGTGGTAGGGTACACTATTACCATGCAATATAATACGTGGTCCAATTTAAAAATTATAGGTCAATATTAAGGTCCGATACCGTGCCGTTAGTTAACATAGAAAAGTGTCTTCGTATTTCCTTGTTTAAATGCACTATTTAAAATATACATAGTGTACCCCCTAATTGACCTATAATTATTTCCTATGGTAGGGTACACTATTACCCTGTAATATAATACCTGGTCCAATTCAAATATTATGGGTCAATATTAAGGTCTGATATTGCGCCTTGCGTTAGTTAACCATTGAAAGATGTCTTTGAATTTTTAAAGCATTTTAGAACGCTAATTTCTTCATTTTAAGCTTCTCAGAACACTCTATTTCGCATAGGCATACATAGTAAACTTTAGGGTCACGCTGTGTACCCTCTAATTGACCTATAATTATTTCTTGTGGTAGGATACACTATAACCCTGTAATATAATACGTGGTCCAATTTAAAATTATAGGTCAATATTAAGGTCCGATACCGTGCCGTTAGTTAACATAGAAAAGTGTCTTCGAATTTCCTTGTTTTAATGCACTATTTAAAATATACATAGTGTATCCCCTAATTGACCTATAATTATTTCCTGTGGTAGGGTACACTATTACCCTGTGATATAATACCTGGTTCAAGTTAAATATTATGGGTCAATATTGAGGTCTGATATTGCGTCTTGCGTTAGTTAACCATTGAAAGATGTCTTTGAATTTTTAAAGCATTTTCGAACGCTTATTTCTTCATTTTAAGCATCTCAGAACTTTCTATTTCGCATAGGCATACATAGTAAAATTTAGGGTCAGGCTGTGTACCCCCTAAATGATCTATAATTATTTCCTGTGGTAGGGTACACTATTACCCTGTAATATAATACGTGGTCCAATTTAAAAATTATAGGTCAATATTAAGGTCCGATACCGTGCCGTTAGTTAACATAGAAAAATGTCTTTGAATTCTTAAAGCATTTTAGAACGCTTATTTCCTCATTTTAAGCTTCTCAGAACACTTTATTTCGCATAGGCATACATAGTAAACTTTAGGGTCACGCTGAGTACCCCCTAATTGACCTATAATTATTTTCTGTGGTAGGGTACACTATCACCCTGTAATATAATAAGTGGTCCAATTTAAAAATTATAGGTCAATATTAAGGTCCGATACCGTGCCGTTAGTTAACATAGAAAAGTGTCTTCGTATTTTCTTGTTTTAATGCACTATTTAAAATATACATAGTGTACCCCCTAATTGACCTATAATTATTTCCTGTTGTAGGGTACACTATTACCCTGTAATATAATACCTGGTCCAATTGAAATATTATCGTTCCATATTAAGGTCTGATATCGCGCCTTGCGTTAGTTAACCATTGAAAGATGCCTTTGAATTTTTAAAGCATTTTAGAACGCTTATTTCCTCATTTCAAGCTTCTCAGAACACTTTATTTCGCATGGGCATACATAGTAAACTTTAGGGTCACGCAGTGTACCCCTAATTGACCTATAATTATTTCCTTTGGTCGGGTACACTATTACCCTGTAATATAATACCTGGTCCAATTTAAATATTATGGGTCAATATTAAGGTCTGATATTGCGCCTTGCGTTAGTTAACCATTGAAAGATGTCTTTGAATTTTTAAAGCATTTTAGAACGCTTATTTCTTCATTTTAAGCTTCTCAGAACACTTTATTTCGCATAGGCATACATAGTAAACTTTAGGGTCACGCTGTGTACCCCCTAATTGACCTATAATTATTTCCTGTGGTAGGGTACACTATTACCCTGTAATATAATAGGTGGTCCAATTTAAAAATTATAGGTCAATATTAAGGTCCGATACCGTGCCGTTAGTTAACATAGAAAAATGTCTTTGAATTTTTAAAGCATTTTAGAACGCTTATTTCCTCATTTTAAGCTTCTCAGAACACTTTATTTCGCATAGGCATACATAGTAAACTTTTGGGTCACTCTGCGTACCCCCTAATTGACCTATAATTATTTCCTGTGGTAGGGTACACTATTACCCTGTAATATAATACCTGGTCCAATTTAAATATTATGGGTCAATATTAAGGTCTGATATTGCGCCTTGCGTTAGTTAACCATTGAAAGATGTCTTTGAATTTTTAAAGCATTTTAGAACGCTTATTTCTTCATTTTAAGCATCTCAGAACACTCTATTTCGCATAGGCATACATAGTAAACTTTAGGGTCACTCTGTGTACCCCCTAATTGACCTATAATTATTTCCTGTGGTAGGGTACACTATAACCCTGTATACGTGGTCCAATTTAAAAATTATAGGTCACTATTAAGGTCCCATACCGTGCCGTTAGTTAACATAGAAAAGTGTCTTCGTATTTCCTTGTTTTAATGCACTATTTAAAATATACATAGTGTACCCCCTAATTGACCTATAATTATTTCCTGTGGTAGGGTACACTATTACCCTGTAATATAATACATGGTCCAATTTAAATATTATGGGTCAATATTAAGGTCGGATATTGCGCCTTGCGTTAGTTAACCATTGAAAGATGTCTTTGAAATTTTAAAGCATTTTAGAACGCTTATTTCCTCATTTTAAGCTTGTCAGACCACTTTATTTCGCATAGGCATACATAGTAAACTTTAGGGTCACACTGTGTACCCCCTAATTGACCTATAATTATTTCCTGTGGTAGGGTACACTATTACCATGCAATATAATACGTGGTCCAATTTAAAAATTTTAGGTTAATATTAAGGTCCGATACCGTGCCGTTAGTTAACATAGAAAAGTGTCTAGTGTCTTCGTATTTCCTTGTTTAAATGCACTATTTAAAATATACATAGTGTACCCCCTAATTGACCTATAATTATTTCCTGTGGTAGGGTACACTATTACCCTGTAATATAATACCTGGTCCAATTCAAATATTATGGGTCAATATTAAGGTCTGATATTGCGCCTTGCGTTAGTTAACCATTGAAAGATGTCTTTGAATTTTTAAAGCATTTTAGAACGCTAATTTCTTCATTTTAAGCTTCTCAGAACACTCTATTTCGCATAGGCATACATAGTAAACTTTAGGGTCACGCTGTGTACCCTCTAATTGACCTATAATTATTTCCTGTGGTAGGATACACTATAACCCTGTAATATAATACGTGGTCCAATTTAAAAATTATAGGTCAATATTAAGGTCCGATACCGTGCCGTTAGTTAACATAGAAAAATGTCTTTGAATTTTTAAAGCATTTTAGAACGCTTATTTCCTCATTTTAAGCTTCTCAGAACACTTTATTTCGCATAGGCATACATAGTAAACTTTAGGGTCACACTGAGTACCCCCTAATTGACCTATAGTTATTTTCTGTGGTAGGGTACACTATCACCCTGTAATATAATAAGTGGTCCAATTTAAAAATTATAGGTCAATATTAAGGTCCGATACCGTGCCGTTAGTTAACATAGAAAAGTGTCTTCGTATTTTCTTGTTTTAATGCACTATTTAAAATATACATAGTGTACCCCCTAATTGACCTATAATTATTTCCTGTTGTAGGGTACACTATTACCCTGTAATATAATACCTGGTCCAATTGAAATATTATGGTTCCATATTAAGGTCTGATATCGCGCCTTGCGTTAGTTAACCATTGAAAGATGTCTTTGAATTTTTAAAGCATTTTAGAACGCTTATTTCCTCATTTTAATCTTCTCAGAACACTTTATTTCGCATAGGCATACATAGTAAACTTTAGGGTCACGCTGTGTACCCCCTAATTGACCTATAATTATTTCCTTTGGTAGGGTACACTATTACCCTGTAATATAATACCTGGTCCAATTTAAATATTATGGGTCAATATTAAGGTCTGATATTGCGCCTTGCGTTAGTTAACCATTGAAAGATGTCTTTGAATTTTTAAAGCATTTTAGAACGCTTATTTCTTCATTTTAAGCTTCTCAGAACACTTTATTTCGCATAGGCATACATAGTAAACTTTAGGGTCACGCTGTGTACCCCCTAATTGACCTATAATTATTTCCTGTGGTAGGGTACACTATTACCCTGTAATATAATAGGTGGTCCAATTTAAAAATTATAGGTCAATATTAAGGTCCGATACCGTGCCGTTAGTTAACATAGAAAAATGTCTTTGAATTTTTAAAGCATTTTAGAACGCTTATTTCCTCATTTTAAGCTTCTCAGAACACTTTATTTCGCATAGGCATACATAGTAAACTTTTGGGTCACTCTGCGTACCCCCTAATTGACCTATAATTATTTCCTGTGGTAGGGTACACTATAACCCTGTAATATAATACGTGGTCCAATTTAAAAATTATAGGTCAATATTAAAGTCCGATACCGTGCCGTTAGTTAACATAGAAAAGTGTCTTCGTATTTCCTTGTTTTAATGCACTATTTAAAATATACATAGTGTACCCCCTAATTGACCTATAATTATTTCCTGTGGTAGGGTACACTATTACCCTGTAATATAATACCTGGTCCAATTTAAATATTATGGGTCAATATTAAGGTCTGATATTGCGCCTTGCGTTAGTTAACCATTGAAAGATGTCTTTGAATTTTTAAAGCATTTTAGAACGCTTATTTCTTCATTTTAAGCATCTCAGAACACTCTATTTCGCATAGGCATACATAGTAAACTTTAGGGTCACTCTGTGTACCCCCTAATTGACCTATAATTATTTCCTGTGGTAGGGTACACTATAACCCTGTAATATAATACGTGGTCCAATTTAAAAATTATAGGTCAATATTAAGGTCCCATACCGTGCCGTTAGTTAACATAGAAAAGTGTCTTCGTATTTCCTTGTTTTAATGCACTATTTAAAATATACATAGTGTACCCCCTAATTGACCTATAATTATTTCCTGTGGTAGGGTACACTATTACCCTGTAATATAATACCTGGTCCAATTTAAATATTATGGGTCAATATTAAGGTCTGATATTGCGCCTTGCGTTAGTTAACCATTGAAAGATGTCTTTGAATTTTTAAAGCATTTTAGAACGCTTATTTCTTCATTTTAAGCTTCTCAGAACACTTTATTTCGCATAGGCATACATAGTAAACTTTAGGGTCACGCTGTGTACCCCCTAATTGACCTATAATTATTTCCTGTGGTAAGGTACACTATTACCCTGTAATATAATAGGTGGTCCAATTTAAAAATTATAGGTCAATATTAAGGTCCGATACCGTGCCGTTAGTTAACATAGAAAAGTGTCTTCGTATTTCCTTGTTTTAATGCACTATTTAAAATATACATAGTGTACCCCCTAATTGACCTATAATTATTTCCTGTGGTAGGGTACACTATTACCCTGTAATATAATACCTGGTCCAATTTAAATATTATGGGTCAATATTAAGGTCTGATATTGCGCCTTGCGTTAGTTAACCATTGAAAGATGTCTTTGAATTTTTAAAGCATTTTAGAACGCTTATTTCTTCATTTTAAGCATCTCAGAACACTCTATTTCGCATAGGCATACATAGTAAACTTTAGGGTCACTCTGCGTACCCCCTAATTGACCTATAATTATTTCCTGTGGTAGGGTACACTATAACCCTGTAATATAATACGTGGTCCAATTTAAAAATTATAGGTCAATATTAAGGTCCGATACCGTGCCGTTAGTTAACATAGAAAAGTGTCTTCGTATTTCCTTGTTTTAATGCACTATTTAAAATATACATAGTGTACCCCCTAATTGACCTATAATTATTTCCTGTGGTAGGGTACACTATTACCCTGTGATATAATACCTGGTTCAAGTTAAATATTATGGGTTAATATTGAGGTCTGATATTGCGTCTTGCGTTAGTTAACCATTGAAAGATGTCTTTGAATTTTTAAAGCATTTTCGAACGCTTATTTCTTCATTTTAAGCATCTCAGAACTTTCTATTTCGCATAGGCATACATAGTAAAATTTAGGGTCAGGCTGTGTACCCCCTAAATGACCTATAATTATTTCCTGTGGTAGGGTACACTATTACCCTGTAATATAATACGTGGTCCAATTTAAAAATTATAGGTCAATATTAAGGTCCGATACCGTGCCGTTAGTTAACATAGAAAAATGTCTTTGAATTCTTAAAGCATTTTAGAACGCTTATTTCCTCATTTTAAGCTTCTCAGAACACTTTATTTCGCATAGGCATACATAGTAAACTTTAGGGTCACGCTGAGTACCCCCTAATTGACCTATAATTATTTTCTGTGGTAGGGTACACTATCACCCTGTAATATAATAAGTGGTCCAATTTAAAAATTATAGGTCAATATTAAGGTCCGATACCGTGCCGTCAGTTAACATAGAAAAGTGTCTTCGTATTTTCTTGTTTTAATGCACTATTTAAAATATACATAGTGTACCCCCTAATTGACCTATAATTATTTCCTGTTGTAGGGTACACTATTACCCTGTAATATAATACCTGGTCCAATTGAAATATTATCGTTCCATATTAAGGTCTGATATCGCGCCTTGCGTTAGTTAACCATTGAAAGATGTCTTTGAATTTTTAAAGCATTTTAGAACGCTAATTTCCTCATTTTAAGCTTCTCAGAACACTTTATTTCGCATAGGCATACATAGTAAACATTAGGGTCACGCTGTGTACCCCCTAATTGACCTATAATTATTTCCTTTGGTCGGGTACACTATTACCCTGTAATATAATACCTGGTCCAATTTAAATATTATGGGTCAATATTAAGGTCTGATATTGCGCCTTGCGTTAGTTAACCATTGAAAGATGTCTTTGAATTTTTAAAGCATTTTAGAACGCTTATTTCTTCATTTTAAGCTTCTCAGAACACTTTATTTCGCATAGGCATACATAGTAAACTTTAGGGTCACGCTGTGTACCCCCTAATTGACCTATAATTATTTCCTGTGGTAGGGTACACTATTACCCTGTAATATAATAGGTGGTCCAATTTAAAAATTATAGGTCAATATTAAGGTCCGATACCGTGCCGTTAGTTAACATAGAAAAATGTCTTTGAATTTTTAAAGCATTTTAGAACGCTTATTTCCTCATTTTAAGCTTCTCAGAACACTTTATTTCGCATAGGCATACATAGTAAACTTTTGGGTCACTCTGCGTACCCCCTAATTGACCTATAATTATTTCCTGTGGTAGGGTACACTATTACCCTGTAATATAATACCTGGTCCAATTTAAATATTATGGGTCAATATTAAGGTCTGATATTGCGCCTTGCGTTAGTTAACCATTGAAAGATGTCTTTGAATTTTTAAAGCATTTTAGAACGCTTATTTCTTCATTTTAAGCATCTCAGAACACTCTATTTCGCATAGGCATACATAGTAAACTTTAGGGTCACTCTGTGTACCCCCTAATTGACCTATAATTATTTCCTGTGGTAGGGTACACTATAACCCTGTAATATAATACGTGGTCCAATTTAAAAATTATAGGTCACTATTAAGGTCCCATACCGTGCCGTTAGTTAACATAGAAAAGTGTCTTCGTATTTCCTTGTTTTAATGCACTATTTAAAATATACATAGTGTACCCCCTAATTGACCTATAATTATTTCCTGTGGTAGGGTACACTATTACCCTGTAATATAATACATGGTCCAATTTAAATATTATGGGTCAATATTAAGGTCGGATATTGCGCCTTGCGTTAGTTAACCATTGAAAGATGTCTTTGAAATTTTAAAGCATTTTAGAACGCTTATTTCCTCATTTTAAGCTTCTCAGACCACTTTATTTCGCATAGGCATACATAGTAAACTTTAGGGTCACACTGTGTACCCCCTAATTGACCTATAATTATTTCCTGTGGTAGGGTACACTATTACCATGCAATATAATACGTGGTCCAATTTAAAAATTATAGGTTAATATTAAGGTCCGATACCGTACCGTTAGTTAACATAGAAAAGTGTCTTCGTATTTCCTTGTTTAAATGCACTATTTAAAATATACATAGTGTACCCCCTAATTGACCTATAATTATTTCCTGTGGTAGGGTACACTATTACCCTGTAATATAATACCTGGTCCAATTCAAATATTATGGGTCAATATTAAGGTCTGATATTGCGCCTTGCGTTAGTTAACCATTGAAAGATGTCTTTGAATTTTTAAAGCATTTTAGAACGCTAATTTCTTCATTTTAAGCTTCTCAGAACACTCTATTTCGCATAGGCATACATAGTAAACTTTAGGGTCACGCTGTGTACCCTCTAATTGACCTATAATTATTTCCTGTGGTAGGATACACTATAACCCTGTAATATAATACGTGGTCCAATTTAAAAATTATAGGTCAATATTAAGGTCCGATACCGTGCCGTTAGTTAACATAGAAAAGTGTCTTCGTATTTTCTTGTTTTAATGCACTATTTAAAATATACATAGTGTACCCCCTAATTGACCTATAATTATTTCCTGTTGTAGGGTACACTATTACCCTGTAATATAATACCTGGTCCAATTTAAATATTATGGGTCAATATTAAGGTCTGATATTGCGCCTTGCGTTAGTTAACCATTGAAAGATGTCTTTGAATTTTTAAAGCATTTTAGAACGCTTATTTCTTCATTTTAAGCTTCTCAGAACACTTTATTTCGCATAGGCATACATAGTAAACTTTAGGGTCACGCTGTGTACCCCCTAATTGACCTATAATTATTTCCTGTGGTAGGGTACACTATTACCCTGTAATATAATAGGTGGTCCAATTTAAAAATTATAGGTCAATATTAAGGTCCGATACCGTGCCGTTAGTTAACATAGAAAAATGTCTTTGAATTTTTAAAGCATTTTAGAACGCTTATTTCCTCATTTTAAGCTTCTCAGAACACTTTATTTCGCATAGGCATACATAGTAAACTTTTGGGTCACTCTGCGTACCCCCTAATTGACCTATAATTATTTCCTGTGGTAGGGTACACTATAACCCTGTAATATAATACGTGGTCCAATTTAAAAATTATAGGTCAATATTAAAGTCCGATACCGTGCCGTTAGTTAACATAGAAAAGTGTCTTCGTATTTCCTTGTTTTAATGCACTATTTAAAATATACATAGTGTACCCCCTAATTGACCTATAATTATTTCCTGTGGTAGGGTACACTATTACCCTGTAATATAATACCTGGTCCAATTTAAATATTATGGGTCAATATTAAGGTCTGATATTGCGCCTTGCGTTAGTTAACCATTGAAAGATGTCTTTGAATTTTTAAAGCATTTTAGAACGCTTATTTCTTCATTTTAAGCATCTCAGAACACTCTATTTCGCATAGGCATACATAGTAAACTTTAGGGTCACTCTGTGTACCCCCTAATTGACCTATAATTATTTCCTGTGGTAGGGTACACTATAACCCTGTAATATAATACGTGGTCCAATTTAAAAATTATAGGTCAATATTAAGGTCCCATACCGTGCCGTTAGTTAACATAGAAAAGTGTCTTCGTATTTCCTTGTTTTAATGCACTATTTAAAATATACATAGTGTACCCCCTAATTGACCTATAATTATTTCCTGTGGTAGGGTACACTATTACCCTGTAATATAATACCTGGTCCAATTTAAATATTATGGGTCAATATTAAGGTCGGATATTGCGCCTTGCGTTAGTTAACCATTCAAAGATGTCTTTGAATTTTTAAAGCATTTTAGAACGCTTATTTCCTCATTTTAAGCTTCTCAGACCACTTTATTTCGCATAGGCATACATAGTAAACTTTAGGGTCACACTGTGTACCCCCTAATTGACCTATAATTATTTCCTGTTGAAGGGTACACTATTACCATGCAATATAATACGTGTTCCAATTTAAAAATTATAGGTTAATATTAAGGTCCGATACCGTGCCGTTAGTTAACATAGAAAAGTGTCTTCGTATTTCCTTGTTTAAATGCACTATTTAAAATATACATAGTGTACCCCCTAATTTACCTATAATTATTTCCTGTGGTAGGGTACACTATTACCCTGTAATATAATACCTGGTCCAATTCAAATATTATGGGTCAATATTAAGGTCTGATATTGCGCCTTGCGTTAGTTAACCATTGAAAGATGTCTTTGAATTTTTAAAGCATTTTAGAACGCTAATTTCTTCATTTTAAGCTTCTCAGAACACTCTATTTCGCATAGGCATACATAGTAAACTTTAGGGTCACGCTGTGTACCCTCTAATTGACCTATAATTATTTCCTGTGGTAGGATACACTATAACCCTGTAATATAATACGTGGTCCAATTTAAAAATTATAGGACAATATTAAGGTCCGATACCGTGCCGTTAGTTAACATAGAAAAATGTCTTTGAATTTTTAAAGCATTTTAGAACGCTTATTTCCTCATTTTAAGCTTCTCAGAACACTTTATTTCGCATAGGCATACATAGTAAACTTTAGGGTCACGCTGAGTACCCCCTAATTGACCTATAATTATTTTCTGTGGTAGGGTACACTATCACCCTGTAATATAATAAGTGGTCCAATTTAAAAATTATAGGTCAATATTAAGGTCCGATACCGTGCCGTTAGTTAACATAGAAAAGTGTCTTCGTATTTTCTTGTTTTAATGCACTATTTAAAATATACATAGTGTACCCCCTAATTGACCTATAATTATTTCCTGTTGTAGGGTACACTATTACCCTGTAATATAATACCTGGTCCAATTGAAATATTATGGTTCCATATTAAGGTCTGATATCGCGCCTTGCGTTAGTTAACCATTGAAAGATGTCTTTGAATTTTTAAAGCATTTTAGAACGCTTATTTCCTCATTTTAATCTTCTCAGAACACTTTATTTCGCATAGGCATACATAGTAAACTTTAGGGTCACGCTGTGTACCCCCTAATTGACCTATAATTATTTCCTTTGGTAGGGTACACTATTACCCTGTAATATAATACCTGGTCCAATTTAAATATTATGGGTCAATATTAAGGTCTGATATTGCGCCTTGCGTTAGTTAACCATTGAAAGATGTCTTTGAATTTTTAAAGCATTTTAGAACGCTTATTTCTTCATTTTAAGCATCTCAGAACACTCTATTTCGCATAGGCATACATAGTAAACTTTAGGGTCACTCTGTATACCCCCTAATTGACCTATAATTATTTCCTGTGGTAGGGTACACTATAACCCTGTAATATAATACGTGGTCCAATTTAAAAATTATAGGTCAATATTAAGGTCCCATACCGTGCCGTTAGTTAACATAGAAAAGTGTCTTCGTATTTCCTTGTTTTAATGCACTATTTAAAATATACATAGTGTACCCCCTAATTGACCTATAATTATTTCCTGTGGTAGGGTACACTATTACCCTGTAATATAATACCTGGTCCAATTTAAATATTATGGGTCAATATTAAGGTCGGATATTGCGCCTTGCGTTAGTTAACCATTGAAAGATGTCTTTGAATTTTTAAAGCATTTTAGAACGCTTATTTCCTCATTTTAAGCTTCTCAGACCACTTTATTTCGCATAGGCATACATAGTAAATTTTAGGGTCACACTGTGTACCCCCTAATAGACCTATAATTATTTCCTGTGGAAGGGTACACTATTACCATGCAATATAATACGTGGTCCAATTTAAAAATTATAGGTTAATATTAAGGTCCGATACCGTGCCGTTAGTTAACATAGAAAAGTGTCTTCGTATTTCCTTGTTTAAATGCACTATTTAAAATATACATAGTGTACCCCCTAATTGACCTATAATTATTTCCTGTGGTAGGGTACACTATTACCCTGTAATATAATACCTGGTCCAATTCAAATATTATGGGTCAATATTAAGGTCTGATATTGCGCCTTGCGTTAGTTAACCATTGAAAGATGTCTTTGAATTTTTAAAGCATTTTAGAACGCTTATTTCTTCATTTTAAGCATCTCAGAACACTATATTTCATATAGGCATACATAGTAAACTTTAGGGTCACTCTGTGTACCCCCTAATTGACCTATAATTATTTCCTGTGGTAGGGTACACTATAACCCTGTAATATAATACGTGGTCCAATTTAAAAATTATAGGTCAATATTAAGGTCCGATACCGTGCCGTTAGTTAACATAGAAAAGTGTCTTCGTATTTCCTTGTTTTAATGCACTATTTAAAATATACATAGTGTACCCCCTAATTGACCTATAATTATTTCCTGTGGTAGGGTACACTATTACCCTGTAATATAATACCTGGTCCAATTTAAATATTATGGGTCAATATTAAGGTCTGATATTGCGCCTTGCGTTAGTTAACCATTGAAAGATGTCTTTGAATTTTTAAAGCATTTTAGAACGCTTATTTCTTCATTTTAAGCATCTCAGAACACTCTATTTCGCATAGGCATACATAGTAAAATTTAGGGTCACGCTGTGTACCCCCTAATTGACCTATAATTATTTCCTGTGGTAGGGTACACTATAACCATGTAATATAATACGTGGTCCAATTTAAAAATTATAGGTCAATATTAAGGTCCGATACCGTGCCGTTAGTTAACATAGAAAAATGTCTTTGAATTTTTAAAGCATTTTAGAACGCTTATTTCCTCATTTTAAGCTTCTCAGAACACTTTATTTCGCATAGGCATACATAGTAAACTTTAGGGTCACTCTGTGTACCCCCTAATTGACCTATAATTATTTCCGGTGGTAGGGTACACTATAACCCTGTAATATAATACGTGGTCCAATTTAAAAATTATAGGTCAATATTAAGGTCCGATACCGTGCCGTTAGTTTACATAGAAAAGTGTCTTCGTATTTCCTTGTTTTAATGCACTATTTAAAATATACATAGTGTACCCCCTAATTGACCTATAATTATTTCCTGTGGTAGGGTACACTATTACCCTGTAATATAATACCTGGTCCAATTTAAATATTATGGGCCAATATTAAGGTCTGATATTGCGTCTTGCGTTAGTTAACCATTGAAAGATGTCTTTGAATTTTTAAAGCATTTTAGAACACTTATTTCTCCATTTTAAGCATCTCAGAACACTCTATTTCGCATAGGCATACAGAGTAAAATTTAGGGTCACGCTGTGTACCCCCTAAATGACCTATAATTATTTCCTGTGGTAGGGTACACCATTACCCTGTAATATAATACGTGGTCCAATTTAAAAATTATAGGTCAATATTAAGGTCCGATACCGTGCCGTTAGTTAACATAGAAAAATGTCTTTGAATTTTTAAAGCATTTAAGAACACTTATTTCCTCATTTTAAGCTTCTCAGAACACTTTATTTCGCATAGGCATACATAGTAAACTTTAGGGTCACGCTGTGTACCCCCTAATTGACCTATAATTATTTCCTTTGTTAGGGTACACTATTACCCTGTAATATAATACCTGGTCCAATTTAAATATTATGGGTCAATATTAAGGTCTGATATTGCGCCTTGCGTTAGTTAACCATTGAAAGATGTCTTTGAATTTTTAAAGCATTTTAGAACGCTTATTTCTTCATTTTAAGCTTCTCAGAACACTCTATTTCGCCTAGGCATACGTAGTAAAATTTAGGGTCACGCTGTGTACCCCCTAAATGACCTATAATTATTTCCTGTTTTAGGGTACACTATTACCCTGTAATATAATAGGTGGTCCAATTTAAAAATTATAGGTCAATATTAAGGTCCGATACCGTGCCGTTAGTTAACATAGAAAAATGTCTTTGAATTTTTAAAGCATTTTAGAACGCTTATTTCCTCATTTTAAGCTTCTCAGAACACTTTATTTCGCATAGGCATACATAGTAAACTTTTGGGTCACTCTGCGTACCCCCTAATTGACCTATAATTATTTCCTGTGGTAGGGTACACTATAACTCTGTAATATAATACGTGGTCCAATTTAAAAATTATAGGTCAATATTAAGGTCCGATACCGTGCCGTTAGTTAACATAGAAAAATGTCTTTGAATTTTTAAAGCATTTTAGAACGCTTATTTCCTCATTTTAAGCTTCTCAGAACACTTTATTTCGCATAGGCATACATAGTAAACTTTAGGGTCACTCTGTGTACCCCCTAATTGACCTATAATTATTTCCTGTGGTAGGGTACACTATACCCCTGTAATATAATACGTGGTCCAATTTAAAAATTATAGGTCAATATTAAGGTCCGATACCGTGCCGTTAGTTTACATAGAAAAGTGTCTTCGTATTTCCTTGTTTTAATGCACTATTTAAAATATACATAGTGTACCCCCTAATTGACCTATAATTATTTCCTGTGGTAGGGTACACTATTACCCTGTAATATAATACCTGGTCCAATTTAAATATTATGGGCCAATATTAAGGTCTGATATTGCGCCTTGCGTTAGTTAACCATTGAAAGATGTCTTTGAATTTTTAAAGCATTTTAGAACACTTATTTCTCCATTTTAAGCATCTCAGAACACTCTATTTCGCATAGGCATACAGAGTAAAATTTAGGGTCACGCTGTGTACCCCCTAAATGACCTATAATTATTTCCTGTGGTAGGGTACACCATTTCCCTGTAATATAATACGTGGTCCAATTTAAAAATTATAGGTCAATATTAAGGTCCGATACCGTGCCGTTAGTTAACATAGAAAAATGTCTTTGAATTTTTAAAGCATTTAAGAACACTTATTTCCTCATTTTAAGCTTCTCAGAACACTTTATTTCGCATAGGCATACATAGTAAACTTTAGGGTCACGCTGTGTACCCCCTAATTGACCTATAATTATTTCCTTTGTTAGGGTACACTATTACCCTGTAATATAATACCTGGTCCAATTTAAATATTATGGGTCAATATTAAGGTCTGATATTGCGCCTTGCGTTAGTTAACCATTGAAAGATGTCTTTGAATTTTTAAAGCATTTTAGAACGCTTATTTCTTCATTTTAAGCTTCTCAGAACACTCTATTTCGCCTAGGCATACGTAGTAAAATTTAGGGTCACGCTGTGTACCCCCTAAATGACCTATAATTATTTCCTGTTTTAGGGTACACTCTTACCCTGTAATATAATAGGTGGTCCAATTTAAAAATTATAGGTCAATATTAAGGTCCGATACCGTGCCGTTAGTTAACATAGAAAAATGTCTTTGAATTTTTAAAGCATTTTAGAACGCTTATTTCCTCATTTTAAGCTTCTCAGAACACTTTATTTCGCATAGGCATACATAGTAAACTTTTGGGTCACTCTGCGTACCCCCTAATTGACCTATAATTATTTCCTGTGGTAGGGTACACTATAACCCTGTAATATAATACGTGGTCCAATTTAAAAATTATAGGTCAATATTAAGGTCCGATACCGTGCCGTTAGTTAACATAGAAAAGTGTCTTCGTATTTCCTTGTTTTAATGCAGTATTTAAAATATACATAGTGTACCCCCTAATTGACCTATAATTATTTCCGGTGGTAGGGTACACTATTACCCTGTAATATAATACCTGGACCAATTTAAATATTATGGGTCAATATTAAGGTCTGATATTGCGCCTTGCGTTAGTTAACCATTGAAAGATGTCTTTGAATTTTTAAAGCATTTTAGAACGCTTATTTCTTCATTTTAAGCATCTCAGAACACTCTATTTCGCATAGGCATACATAGTAAAATTTAGGGTCACGCTGTGTACCCCCTAAATGACCTATAATTATTTCCTGTGGTAGGGTACACTATTACCCTGTAGTATAATACGTGGTCCAATTTAAAAATTATAGGTCAATATTAAGTTCCGATACCGTGCCGTTAGTTAACATTGAAAAATGTCTTCGTATTTCCTTGTTTTAATGCACTATTTAAAATATACATAGTGTACCCCCTAATTGACCTATAATTATTTCCTGTGGTAGGGTACACTATTACCCTGTAATACAATACCTGGTCCAATTTAAATATTATGGGTCAATATTAAGGTCGGATATCGCGCCTTGCGTTAGTTAACCATTGAAATATGTCTTTGAATTTAAAAAGCATTTTAGAACGCTTATTTCTTCATTTTAAGCATCTCAGAACACTCTATTTCGCATAGGCATACATAGTAAACTTTAGAGTCACGCTGTGTACCCCCTAATTGACCTATAATTTATCCTGTGGTAGGGTACACTATTACCCTGTAATATAATAGGTGGTCCAATTTAAAAATTATAGGTCAATATTAAGGTCCGATACCGTGCCGTTAGTTAACATAGAAAAATGTTTTTGAATTTTTAAAGCATTTTAGAACGCTTATTTCCTCATTTTAAGCTTCTCAGAACACTTTATTTCGCATAGGCATACATAGTAAACTTTTGGGTCACTCTGCGTACCCCCTAATTGACCTATAATTATTTCCTGTGTTAGGGTACACTATAACCCTGTAATATAATACGTGGTCCAATTTAAAAATTATAGGTCAATATTAAGGTCCGATACCGTGCCGTTAGTTAACATAGAAAAGTGTCTTCGTATTTCCTTGTTTTAATGCAGTATTTAAAATATACATAGTGTACCCCCTAATTGACCTATAATTATTTCCGGTGGTAGGGTACACTATTACCCTGTAATACAATACCTGGTCCAATTTAAATATTATGGGTCAATATTAAGGTCGGATATCGCGCCTTGCGTTAGTTAACCATTGAAATATGTCTTTGAATTTAAAAAGCATTTTAGAACGCTTATTTCTTCATTTTAAGCATCTCAGAACACTCTATTTCGCATAGGCATACATAGTAAAATTTAGGGTCACGCTGTGTACCCCCTAAATGACCTATAATTATTTCCTGTGGTAGGGTACACTATTACCCTGTAGTATAATACGTGGTCCAATTTAAAAATTATAGGTCAATATTAAGTTCCGATACCGTGCCGTTAGTTAACATTGAAAAATGTCTTCGTATTTCCTTGTTTTAATGCACTATTTAAAATATACATAGTGTACCCCCTAATTGACCTATAATTATTTCCTGTGGTAGGGTACACTATTACCCTGTAATACAATACCTGGTCCAATTTAAATATTATGGGTCAATATTAAGGTCGGATATCGCGCCTTGCGTTAGTTAACCAATGAAATATGTCTTTGAATTTAAAAAGCATTTTAGAACGCTTATTTCTTCATTTTAAGCATCTCAGAACACTCTATTTCGCATAGGCATACATAGTAAACTTTAGAGTCACGCTGTGTATCCCCTAATTGACCTATAATTTATCCTGTGGTAGGGTACACTATTACCCTGTAATATAATAGGTGGTCCAATTTAAAAATTATAGGTCAATATTAAGGTCCGATACCGTGCCGTTAGTTAACATAGAAAAATGTTTTTGAATTTTTAAAGCATTTTAGAACGCTTATTTCCTCATTTTAAGCTTCTCAGAACACTTTATTTCGCATAGGCATACATAGTAAACTTTTGGGTCACTCTGCGTACCCCCTAATTGACCTATAATTATTTCCTGTGTTAGGGTACACTATAACCCTGTAATATAATACGTGGTTCAATTTAAAAATTTTAGGTCAATATTAAGGTCCGATACCGTGCCGTTAGTTAACATAGAAAAGTGTCTTCGTATTTCCTTGTTTTAAGGCACTATTTAAAATATACATAGTGTACCCCCTAATTGACCTATATTTATTTCCTGTGGTAGGGTACACTATTACCCTGTAATATAATACCTGGTCCAATTTAAATATTATGGGTCAATATTAAGGTCTGATATTGCGCCTTGCGTTAGTTAACCATTGAAAGATGTCTTTGAATTTTTAAAGCATTTTAGAACGCTTATTTCTTCATTTTAAGCATCTCAGAACACTCTATTTCGCATAGGCATACATAGTAAACTTTAGGGTCACTCTGTGTACCCCCTAATTGACCTATAATTATTTCCTGTGGTAGGGTACACTATAACCCTGTAATATAATACGTGGTCCAATTTAAAAATTATAGGTCAATATTAAGGTCCGATACCGTGCCGTTAGTTAACATAGAAAAATGTCTTTGAATTTTTAAAGCATTTTAGAACGCTTATTTCTTCATTTTAAGCTTCTCAGAACACTCTATTTCGCATAGGCATACATAGTAAAATTTAGGGTCACGCTTTGTACCCCCTAAATGACCTATAATTATTTCCTGTGGTAGGGTACACTATTACCCTGTAATATAATTCGTGGTCCAATTTAAAAATTATAGGTCAATATTAAGTTCCGATACCGTGCCGTTAGTTAACATTGAAAAATGTCTTCGTATTTCCTTGTTTTAATGCACTATTTAAAATATACATAGTGTACCCCCTAATTGACCTATAATTATTTCCTGTGGTAGGGTACACTATTACCCTGTAATATAATACCTGGTCCAATTTAAATATTATGTGTCAATATTAAGGTCTGATATTGCGCCTTGCGTTAGTTAACCATTGAAAGATGTCTTTGAATTTTTAAAGCATTTTAGAACGCTTATTTCTTCATTTTAAGCATCTCAGAACACTCTATTTCGCATAGGCATACATAGTAAACTTTAGGGTCACTCTGTGTACCCCCTAATTGACCTATAATTATTTCCTGTGGTAGGGTACACTATAACCCTGTATTATAATACGTGGTCCAATTTAAAAATTATAGGTCAATATTAAGGTCCGATACCGTGCCGTTAGTTAACATAGAAAAGTGTCTTCGTATTTCCTTGTTTTAATGCACTATTTAAAATATACATAGTGTACCCCCTAATTGACCTATTATTATTTCCTGTGGTAGGGTACACTATTACCCTGTAATATAATACCTGGTCCAATTTAAATATTATGGGTCAATATTAAGGTCGGATATTGCGCCTTGCGTTAGTTAACCATTGAAAGATGTCTTTGAATTTTTAAAGCATTTTAGAACGCTTATTTCTTCATTTTAAGCTTCTCAGAACACTCTATTTCGCATAGGCATACATAGTAAAATTTAGGGTCACGCTGTGTACCCCCTAAATGACCTATAATTATTTCCTGTGGTAGGGTACACTATTACCCTGTAATATAATACGTGGTCCAATTTAAAAATTATAGGTCAATATTAAGTTTCGATACCGTGCCGTTAGTTAACATTGAAAAATGTCTTCGTATTTCCTTGTTTTAATGCACTATTTAAAATATACATAGTGTAAACCCTAATTGACCTATAATTATTTCCTGTGGTAGGGTACACTATTACCCTGTAATATAATACGTGGTCCAATTTAAAATTTATAGGTCAATATTAAGGTCCGATACCGTGCCGTTAGTTAACATAGAAAAATGTCTTTGAATTTTTAAAGCATTTTAGAACGCTTATTTCCTCATTTTAAGCTTCTCAGAACACTTTATTTCGCATAGGCATACATAGTAAACTTTAGGGTCACTCTGTGTACCCCCTAATTGACCTATAATTATTTCCTGTGGTAGGGTACACTATAACCCTGTAATATAATACGTGGTCCAATTTAAAAATTATAGGTCAATATTAAGGTCCGATACCGTGCCGTTAGTTTACATAGAAAAGTGTCTTCGTATTTCCTTGTTTTAATGCACTATTTAAAATATACATAGTGTACCCCCTAATTGACCTATAATTATTTCCTGTGGTAGGGTACACTATTACCCTGTAATATAATACCTGGTCCAATTTAAATATTATGGGTCAATATTAAGGTCTGATATTGCGCCTTGCGTTAGTTAACCATTGAAAGATGTCTTTGAATTTTTAAAGCATTTTAGAACGCTTATTTCTCCATTTTAAGCATCTCAGAACACTCTATTTCGCCTAGGCATACATAGTAAAATTTAGGGTCACGCTGTGTACCCCCTAATTGACCGATAATTATTTCCTGTGGTAGGATACACTATTACCCTGTAATATAATAGGTGGTCCAATTTAAAAATTATAGGTCAATAATAAGGTCCGATACCGTGCCGTTAGTTAACATAGAAAAATGTCTTTGAATTTTTAAAGCATTTTAGAACGCTTATTTCCTCATTTTAAGCTTGTCAGAACACTTTATTTCGCATAGGCATACATAGTAAACTTTTGGGTCACTCTGCGTACCCCCTAATTGACCTATAATTATTTCCTATGGTAGGGTACACTATAACCCTGTAATATAATACGTGGTCCAATTTAAAAATTATAGGTCAATATTAAGGTCCGATACCGTGCCGTTAGTTAACATAGAAAAGTGTCTTCGTATTTCCTTGTTTTAATGCACTATTTAAAATATACATAGTGTACCCCCTAATTGACCTATAATTATTTCCTGTGGTAGGGTACACTATTACCCTGTAATATAATACCTGGTCCAATTTAAATATTATGGGTCAATATTAAGGTCCGATACCGTGCCGTTAGTTAACATAGAAAAGTGTCTTCGTATTTCCTTGTTTTAATGAACTATTTAAAATATACATAGTGTACCCCCTAATTGACCTATAATTATTTCCTGTGGTAGGGTACACTATTACCCTGTAATATAATACCTGGTCCAATTTAAATATTATGGGTCAATATTAAGGTCTGATATTGCGCCTTGCGTTAGTTAACCATTGAAAGATGTCTTTGAATTTTTAAAGCATTTTAGAACGCTTATTTCTTCATTTTAAGCATCTCAGAACACTCTATTTCGCATAGGCATACATAGTAAACTTTAGGGTCACTCTGTGTACCCCCTAATTGACCTATAATTATTTCCTGTGGTAGGGTACACTATAACCCTGCAATATAATACGTGGTCCAATTTAAAAATTATAGGTCAATATTAAGGTCCGATACCGTGCCGTTAGTTAACATAGAAAAATGTCTTTGAATTTTTAAAGCATTTTAGAACGCTTATTTCTTCATTTTAAGCTTCTCAGAACACTCTATTTCGCATAGGCATACATAGTAAAATTTAGGGTCACGCTGTGTACCCCCTAAATGACCTATAATTATTTCCTGTGGTAGGGTACACTATTACCCTGTAATATAATTCGTGGTCGAATTTAAAAATTATAGGTTAGTATTAAGTTCCGATACCGTGCCGTTAGTTAACATTGAAAAATGTCTTCGTATTTCCTTGTTTTAATGCACTATTTAAAATATACATAGTGTACCCCCTAATTGACCTATAATTATTTCCTGTGGTAGGGTACACTATTACCCTGTAATATAATACCTGGTCCAATTTAAATATTATGGGTCAATATTAAGGTCTGATATTGCGCCTTGCGTTAGTTAACCATTGAAAGATGTCTTTGAATTTTTAAAGCATTTTAGAACGCTTATTTCTTCATTTTAAGCATCTCAGAACACTCTATTTCGCATAGGCATACATAGTAAACTTTAGGGTCACTCTGTGTACCCCCTAATTGACCTATAATTATTTCCTGTGGTAGGGTACACTATAACCCTGTATTATAATACGTGGTCCAATTTAAAAATTATAGGTCAATATTAAGGTCCGATACCGTGCCGTTAGTTAACATAGAAAAGTGTCTTCGTATTTCCTTGTTTTAATGCGCTATTTAAAATATACATAGTGTACCCCCTAATTGACCTATAAATATTTCCTGTAGTAGGGTACACTATTACCCTGTAATATAATACCTGGTCCAATTTAAATATTATGGGTCAATATTAAGGTCGGATATTGCGCCTTGCGTTAGTTAACCATTGAAAGATGTCTTTGAATTTTTAAAGCATTTTAGAACGCTTATTTCTTCATTTTAAGCTTCTCAGAACACTCTATTTCGCATAGGCATACATAGTAAAATTTAGGGTCACGCTGTGTACCCCCTAAATGACCTATAATTATTTCCTGTGGTAGGGTACACTATTACCCTGTAATATAATACGTGGTCCAATTTAAAAATTATAGGTCAATATTAAGTTCCGATACCGTGCCGTTAGTTAACATTGAAAAATGTCTTCGTATTTCCTTGTTTTAATGCACTATTTAAAATATACATAGTGTAAACCCTAATTGACCTATAATTATTTCCTGTGGTAGGGTACACTATTACCCTGTAATATAATACGTGGTCCAATTTAAAAATTATAGGTCAATATTAAGGTCCGATACCGTGCCGTTAGTTAACATAGAAAAATGTCTTTGAATTTTTAAAGCATTTTAGAACGCTTATTTCCTCATTTTAAGCTTCTCAGAACACTTTATTTCGCATAGGCATACATAGTAAACTTTTGGGTCACTCTGCGTACCCCCTAATTGACCTATAATTATTTCCTGTGGTAGGGTACACTATAACCCTGTAATATAATACGTGGTCCAACTTAAAAATTATAGGTCAATATTAAGGTCCGATACCGTGCCGTTAGTTAACATAGAAAAGTGTCTTCGTATTTCCTTGTTTTAATGCACTATTTAAAATATACATAGTGTACCCCCTAATTGACCTATAATTATTTCCTGTGGTAGGGTACACTATTACCCTGTAATATAATACCTGGTCCAATTTAAATATTATGGGTCAATATTAAGGTCTGATATTGCGCCTTGCGTTAGTTAACCATTGAAAGATGTCTTTGAATTTTTAAAGCATTTTAGAACGCTTATTTCTTCATTTTAAGCATCTCAGAACACTCTATTTCGCATAGGCATACATAGTAAAATTTAGGGTCACGCTGTGTACCCCCTAATTGACCTATAATTATTTCCTGTGGTAGGGTACACTATAACCCTGTAATATAATACGTGGTCCAATTTAAAAATTATAGGTCAATATTAAGGTCCGATACCGTGCCGTTAGTTAACATAGAAAAATGTCTTTGAATTTTTAAAGCATTTTAGAACGCTTATTTCCTCATTTTAAGCTTCTCAGAACTCTTTATTTCGCATAGGCATACATAGTAAACTTTAGGGTCACTCTGTGTACCCCCTAATTGACCTATAATTATTTCCTGTGGTAGGGTACACTATAACCCTGTAATATAATACGTGGTCCAATTTAAAAATTATAGGTCAATATTAAGGTCCGATACCGTGCCGTTAGTTAACATTGAAAAATGTCTTCGTATTTCCTTGTTTTAATGCACTATTTAAAATATACATAGTGTAAACCCTAATTGACCTATAATTATTTCCTGTGGTAGGGTACACTATTACCCTGTAATATAATACGTGGTCCAATTTAAAATTTATAGGTCAATATTAAGGTCCGATACCGTGCCGTTAGTTAACATAGAAAAATGTCTTTGAATTTTTAAAGCATTTTAGAACGCTTATTTCCTCATTTTAAGCTTCTCAGAACACTTTATTTCGCATAGGCATACATAGTAAACTTTAGGGTCACTCTGTGTACCCCCTAATTGACCTATAATTATTTCCTGTGGTAGGGTACACTATAACCCTGTAATATAATACGTGGTCCAATTTAAAAATTATAGGTCAATATTAAGGTCCGATACCGTGCCGTTAGTTAACATAGAAAAGTGTCTTCGTATTTCCTTGTTTTAATGCACTATTTAAAATATACATAGTGTACCCCCTAATTGACCTATAATTATTTCCTGTGGTAGGGTACACTATTACCCTGTAATATAATACCTGGTCCAATTTAAATATTATGGGTCAATATTAAGGTCCGATACCGTGCCGTTAGTTAACATAGAAAAGTGTCTTCGTATTTCCTTGTTTTAATGCACTATTTAAAATATACATAGTGTACCCCCTAATTGACCTATAATTATTTCCTGTGGTAGGGTACACTATTACCCTGTAATATAATACCTGGTCCAATTTAAATATTATGGGTCAATATTAAGGTCTGATATTGCGCCTTGCGTTAGTTAACCATTGAAAGATGTCTTTGAATTTTTAAAGCATTTTAGAACGCTTATTTCTTCATTTTAAGCATCTCAGAACACTCTATTTCGCATAGGCATAAATAGTAAACTTTAGGGTCACTCTGTGTACCCCCTAATTGACCTATAATTATTTCCTGTGGTAGGGTACACTATAACCCTGTAATATAATACGTGGTCCAATTTAAAAATTATAGGTCAATATTAAGGTCCGATACCGTGCCGTTAGTTAACATAGAAAAATGTCTTTGAATTTTTAAAGCATTTTAGAACGCTTATTTCTTCATTTTAAGCTTCTCAGAACACTCTATTTCGCATAGGCATACATAGTAAAATTTAGGGTCACGCTGTGTACCCCCTAAATGACCTATAATTATTTCCTGTGGTAGGGTACACTATTACCCTGTAATATAATTCGTGGTCGAATTTAAAAATTATAGGTTAATATTAAGTTCCGATACCGTGCCGTTAGTTAACATTGAAAAATGTCTTCGTATTTCCTTGTTTTAATGCACTATTTAAAATATACATAGTGTACCCCCTAATTGACCTATAATTATTTCCTGTGGTAGGGTACACTATTACCCTGTAATATAATACCTGGTCCAATTTAAATATTATGGGTCAATATTAAGGTCTGATATTGCGCCTTGCGTTAGTTAACCATTGAAAGATGTCTTTGAATTTTTAAAGCATTTTAGAACGCTTATTTCTTCATTTTAAGCATCTCAGAACACTCTATTTCGCATAGGCATACATAGTAAAATTTAGGGTCACGCTGTGTACCCCCTAATTGACCTATAATTATTTCCTGTGGTAGGGTACACTATAACCCTGTAATATAATACGTGGTCCAATTTAAAAATTATAGGTCAATATTAAGGTCCGATACCGTGCCGTTAGTTAACATAGAAAAATGTCTTTGAATTTTTAAAGCATTTTAGAACGCTTATTTCCTCATTTTAAGCTTCTCAGAACTCTTTATTTCGCATAGGCATACATAGTAAACTTTAGGGTCACTCTGTGTACCCCCTAATTGACCTATAATTATTTCCTGTGGTAGGGTACACTATAACCCTGTAATATAATACGTGGTCCAATTTAAAAATTATAGGTCAATATTAAGGTCCGATACCGTGCCGTTAGTTAACATAGAAAAGTGTCTTCGTATTTTCTTGTTTTAATGCACTATTTAAAATATACATAGTGTACCCCCTAATTGACTTATAATTATTTCCTGTTGTAGGGTACACTATTACCCTGTAATATAATACCTGGTGCAATTGAAATATTATGGTTCCATATTAAGGTCTGATATCGCGCCTTGCGTTAGTTAACCATTGAAAGATGTCTTTGAATTTTTAAAGCATTTTAGAACGCTTATTTCTTCATTTTAAGCTTCTTAGAACACTTTATTTCGCATAGGCATACATAGTAAACTTTAGGGTCACGCTGTGTACCCCCTAATTGACCTATAATTATTTCCTGTGGTAGGGTACACTATTACCCTGTAATATAATAGGTGGTCCAATTTAAAAATTATAGGTCAATATTAAGGTCCGATACCGTGCCGTTAGTTAACCATTGAAAGATGTCTTTGAATTTTTAAAGCATTTTAGAACGCTTATTTCTTCATTTTAAGCTTCTCAGAACACTCTATTTCGCATAGGCATACATAGTAAACTTTAGGGTCACGCTGTGTACCACCAAATTGACCTATAATTATTTCCTGTGGTAAGGTACACTATTACCCTGTAATATAATACGTGGTACAATTTAAAAATTATAGGTCAATATTAAGGTCCGATACCGTGCCGTTAGTTAACATAGAAAAGTGTCTTCGTATTTCCTTGTTTTAATGCACTATTTGAAATATACATAGTGTACCCCCTAAATGACCTATAATTATTTCCTGTGGTAGGGTACACTATTACCCTGTAATATAATAGGTGGTCCAATTTAAAAATTATAGGTCAATATTAAGGTCCGATACCGTGCCGTTAGTTAACATAGAAAAATGTCTTTGAATTTTTAAAGCATTTTAGAACGCTTATTTCCTCATTTTAAGCTTCTCAGAACACTTTATTTCGCATAGGCATACATAGTAAACTTTAGGGTCACGCTGAGTACCCCCTAATTGACCTATAATTATTTTCTGTGGTAGGGTACACTATCACCCTGTAGTATAATACGTGGTCCAATTTAAAAATTATATTTCAATATTAAGGTCCGATACCGTGCCGTTAGTTAACATAGAAAAGTGTCTTCGTATTTCCTTGTTTTAATGCACTATTTGAAATATACATAGTGTACCCCCTAATTGACCTATAATTATTTCCTGTTGTAGGGTACACTATTACCCTGTAATATAATACCTGGTCCAATTGAAATATTATGGTTCCATATTAAGGTCTAATATCGCGCCTTGCGTTAGTTAACCATTGAAAGATGTCTTTGAATTTTTAAGCATTTTAGAACGCTTATTTCCTCATTTTAGGCTTCTCAGAACACTTTATTTCGCATAGGCATACATAGTAAACTTTAGGGTCACGCTGTGTACTCCCTAATTGACCTATAATTATTTCCTTTGGTAGGGTACACTATTACCCTGTAATATAATACGTGGTCCAATTTAAAAATTATAGGTCAATATTAAGGTCCGATACCGTGCCGTTAGTTAACATAGAAAAGTGTCTTCGTATTTTCTTGTTTTAATGCACTATTTAAAATATACATAGTGTACCCCCTAATTGACTTATAATTATTTCCTGTTGTAGGGTACACTATTACCCT